>NW_026608000.1:0-95717 GCF_029499605.1 Hyla sarda | reverse complement strand
TTCCGGGCTGCCATCTCAAGGCAAGGCAAGGCAACGCCTCTATTTCGGGCCCGAAGCGCGGAGAAGAGGCCCCCCCGGTGAAGATGGCAGCCCGGAACCACTATCCCACCGGACGACCTCCCCACCGGACAGTACTGCAGCACCGGACCAGCGGAGCACCGTCCCGCCGAGCGGATGTGAGTACAGAACTAAAGGGGGTGAGAGGGGGGGCTAGATGATATTGAAGGCCGCAGTGGTCTTCAACCTGCGGACCTCCAGAGGTTTCAAAACTACAACTCCCAGCAAGCCCGGACAGCCGATGGCTGCCCGGGCTTGCTGGGAGTTGTAGTTTTGAAACCTCTGGAGATCCGCAGAAGACCACTGTATCAGACATTGACAAGCGGTGATGATGAAGGTGGGGGGGGGGGCTGATGACAAGGGGATGATGACAAGGGGATGATAAAGGGGGGGGGGTGTGGGATGATGACAAGGGGATGATGAAGGGGGGTGTGGGATTATGAAAAGGGGATGATGAAGGGAGTGGGGATGATGACAAGGGGATGATGACAAGGGGATGATGAAGGGGGGTGTGGGATTATGACACGGGGATGATGAAGGGGGTGGGGATGATGACAAGGGGATGATGACAAGGGGATGATGAAGGGGGGTGTGGGATTATGACAAGGGGATGATTAAGGAAGTGGGGATGACGACAAGGGGATGATGAAGGGGGTGTGTGGGATTATGACAAGGGGATGATGAAGGGGGTGGGGATTATGAAATGGGGATGATGACAAGGGGATGATGAAGGGGGTGGGGATGATGACAAGGGGATGATTACAAGGGGATCGGCTGTCCGGGCTTGCTGGGAGTTGTAGTTTTGAAACCTCTGAAGGTCCGCAGGTTGAAGACCACTGCGGCCTTCGACATCATCCAGCCCCCCCTCTCACCCCCTTTAGTTCTGTACTCACCTCCGCTCGGCGGGACGGTGCTCCGCTGGTCCGGTGCTGCAGGACTGTGCAGTGGGAGGTCGTCCGGTGGGATAGTGGTTCCGGGCTGACATCTTCACCGTGGGGCCTCTTCTCTGCGCTTCGGGCCCGGAATAGTCACATTGCCTTGACGACAACGCAGGGGGACGTTCATTACCAACGTCCGTCTGCGTCGTCATCAAGGCAACGCCTCTATTTCGGGCCCGAAGCGCGGAGAAGAGGCCCCCCCCCCCGGTGAAGATGGCAGCCCGGAACCACTATCCCACCGGTCGACCTCCCCACCGGACAGTTCTGCAGCACCGGACCAGCGGAGCACCGTCCCGCCGAGCGGATGTGAGTACAGAACTAAAGGGGGAGAGAGGGGGGGCTAGATGATATTGAAGGCCGCAGTGGTCTTCAACCTGCGGACCTCCTGAGGTTTCAAAACTACAACTCCCAGCAAGCCCGGACAGCCGATGGCTGCCCGGGCTTGCGGGGAGTTGTAGTTTTGAAACCTCTGGTGGTCCGCATAAGACCACTGTATCAGACATTGACAAGCGGTGATGATGAAGGGGGGTGTGTGGGATGATAACAAGGGGATGATGAAGGGGGGGGTGGGATTATGACAAGGGGATGATGAAGGGAGTGGGGATGATGACAAGGGGATGATGACAAGGGGATGATGTTTTGGGGGTGTGGGATTATGACAAGGGGATGATGAAGGGAGTGGGGATGACGACAAGGGGATGAGGACAAGGGGATGATGAAGGGGGGTGTGGGATTATGACAAGGGGATTATGAAGGGGGGTGGGGATTATGAAAAGGGGATGATGACAAGGGGATGATGAAGGGGGTGGGGATGATGACAAGGGGATGATGAAGGGGGAGTGTGGGATGATGACAAGGGGATGATGAAGGGGGGGTGATGACAGGCGGTGATGATGAAGGGGGGGATGATGACAGGCGGTGATGATGAAGGGGGAATGATGACAGGCGGTGATGATAAAGGGGGGATGATGACAGGCGGTGATGATGAAGGGGGGATGATGACAGGGTGATGATGAAGGGGGGATGATGACAGGCGGTGATGATGAAGGGGGGATGATGACAGGGTGATGATGAAGGGGGTGTTAATGACGGGGGTCTGGATGATGACAGGGGGGATGATGTATTTCCCACCCTAGGCTTATACTTGAGTCAATAACTTTTCCTGGGATTTTGGGGTGAAATTAGGGGCCTCGGCTTATATTCGGGTCAGCTTATACTCGAGTACATACGAGAGATATATATATATATATATATATATATATATTTATATATATATATAATATATATATATAATATATATATATATATATATATAGATAAAAAATGTCAAAGCTGCAAAATTGTGTTCTGTGGTCATTTATTGGTTTTTGCTTATGTGTGCAAAAAAAAAAAATGGTATTCAAAAGTGATTTATTGGTTTTTGCTTATGTAAGCCAAATTTATCAACCCCCTGTGGTAGTTTAATAATGTGTCACACAAAGCAAAACCAAAAGCAAGAAAAAAATGCCAACAGAACTCGATTACCAAAGCAACAATGATAAATGTCCCCGAATATGTCTACTTTATGTTTGCATCGTAAAGTTTTCATGTTTTTATTTTTTTTAAGACATTAGAGGGCTTCAAAGTATAGCAGCATTTTTTCAAACTTTTCACGAAAAATAAAAAATCAGAATTTTTCAGGGACCAGTTAAGTCTGAAGTGGATTTGAGGGGCCTTTCTGTGAGAAATATACCACAAATGACCCCATTGTAGAAACTGCACCCCTCAAAGTATTCAAATGCCATTAAGAAAGTTTGTTAACCCTTTAGGTGTTTCACAGGAACAGCAGCAAAGTGGAGGAGAAAAATTAAGATTTCCATTTTTTATACTAACATGTTCATGTGACCCAATTTTTTTTTACATTTTTGTAAGGGTTCTTAGGAGAAAAAGTCCCACAAAATTTGTAGCCCAACTTCTCTTGAGTATGGAAATACCTCATATATTGACGCAAAGTGCTCTGTGGGCCCACAACATGGCTCAAAAGGAAAAGAGCAACTGTGGGATTTTAGAGGGTGAATATTGCTGAAATGGTTTTTGGGGGGCATGTTGCATTTAGCACGCCCCCATGGTGTCAGAACAGCAAAAAAAAACAAAAAAAAACACATGGCACACTATTTGGGAAACGACACCCCTCCAGGAACGTAACAAGGGGTACAGCGAACCTTAACACCTCACGTGAAAAATTAGATTTTTATATCCCTTGTTATGTTCCATGAGGGATGCAGTTTCCAAAATGGGGTCACATGTGGGTATTTTTTTTGTGTGTTTATGTCAGAACCGTTGCAACTATCAGCCACCTCTGTGCAAATCACCAATTTAGGCCTCAAATGTACATATTGCGCTCTCACTCCTGAGCCTTGTTGTGCATCCGCAGAGCATTGTACGCCCACATATGGGGTATTTCCGTACAAATTTTGGGGGTCTTTTTTGAAAATAAAAAGTATGGGACAACACCAGCATGTTAGTGTAAAAAAACATACTGGTGTAGACCCCAACTTTTCCATTTCATAAGGGGTAAAATTAGAAAAAGCCCCCAAAATATGTAACGCAATTTCTCCCGAGTACGGAAATACCCCATATGTGTCCCTAAACCGTTTCCTTGAAATATGACAGGGCTCCAAAGTGAGAGAGCGCAATGCGCATTTGAGGACTAAATTAGAGATTTGCATAGGGGAGGACCCAGATGCAAGCATTACAATTGACTCTGCTACCATAAATACCCTACAGCAGTGTTTCCAAAACAGGGTGCCTCCAGCTGTGGCAAAACTCCCAGCATGCCTGGACAGTCAATGGCTGTCCGGCAATGCTGGAAGTTGTTGTTTTGCAACAGTCGGAGGCTCCTTTTTGCAAACAGTGCCGTACCAGACGTTTTAAATTTTTATGGGGGTCAAACCTCCAGCTGTTGCAAAACTTCAACTCTCAACATGGACTCAGAGACCGTGCATGCTGGGAGTTGTAATTTTGCCACAGCTGGAGGCCCACCGGTGAGGACAGCCGTGTTAGGGAACAGATAAACTCAGTGCTTCCCCACCAGGGTGCCTCCAGCTGTTACAAAACGAACACTCCCAGCATAAACGGTCTGTCAGTGCATGCTGGGAGTTGTAGTTTTGCAACAGCTGGAGGCACACTGGTGGGGAAACACTGAGTTAGGTTCTGTTACCTAACTGTGTTTCGTCACCAGTGTGCGTCTTGCTGTGGCAAAACTACAACTCCCAGCATGCACTGATGGCCAAAGGACATGCTGGGAGTTGTAGGTATGCAACAGCTTGAGGCACGTGTGGTGCCTGTTTATAGGTCCCCATAGCCATAGCCAGAGTCCCTAGGACGTCGGGGTCCTTTTGTATAGTCCGGGCTTGCTGGGAGTTGTAGTTTTGAAACCTCTGGAGGTCCGAAGGGTTGAAGACCACTGCGGCCTTCAACATCATCCAGCCCCCCCTCTCACCCCCTTTAGTTCTGTACTCACCTCCGCTCGGCGGGACGGTACTCCGCTGGTCCGGTGCTGCAGGACTGTCCGGTGTGGAGGTCGTCCGGTGGGATAGTGGTTCCGGGCTGCCATCTTCACCGGGGGGGCCTCTTCTTCGCGCTTCGGGCCCAGAATAGTCACGTTGCCTTGACGACAACGCAGGGGGATGTTCATTACCAACGTCCGTCTGCGTCGTCGTCAAGGCAACGCCTCTATTTCGGGCTCGAAGCGCGGAGAAGAGGCCCCCCGGTGAAGATGGCAGATGTATAAACGATAACTTCCAGCATGGCAAGTCAGCAGTTTGCTGTTTGTGCATGCTGGGAGTTGTAGTTTTGCAACATCTGGAGGGCCACAGTTTAGAGATCACTGCACAGTGATCTCCAAACTGTGGCCCTCCAGATGTTGCAAAACTACAAATCCCAGCATGCCCTGACAGCCAACAGCAGTCTGGGCATGCTGGGAGTTGTAGTTTAGCAACATAAGGAGGCTTACAGTTTACAGAAATCACTGCATGGTGACAATCAGATGTCCAAGACAGCTGATGTCCCCTAGACAGGAGCACTAGGATGGGTATGGGGGGGTTATAGGGGTCTCTTTGATGTTTTATTTCACACAGAGCTCACACAGCTCCAATCTCCTCACAGATCTCCCTACACTGAGGAGATCGGAGCTGTGAAAGGCAGTTTTTTTCAACTGCCTCTGCTGTGATTGGTCAATCTGGATTGATTGACCAATCACAACAATCAGGGGGCCAGGCCAGCCATGGGGAGACCCGCGGACGATGTCTGTGATGATCAGCTGTCTATGAAAGCTGAAGTCACTTGAATGTCACAGCATGTTTCCATGTTTACATGCTGTGACAGTTTAGCTTCAGGACGAGCCGGCTCATCTAACGCGGCAAGTACTCGCTGATTAGGACGATCAATTAATACTGATCGGTAATATCGACAATCTACTTCTCTGGTCTGACAACGTTACAAAATGTGGGCTCAAAACTGAGCAAAAAAGCCCCCAGAGTACGGATATTCATGGTGCGGCATAGTATGTTTTTAATACTTTTTTTATTTCTGAGGACGGTGGATGGGTTTTTGCGGGATAGTTGGAGTGCAGCTATTTAGTGCCAGGCAGGCTAGTTAGGGTGTCACCAGATGCGGTACCCCCCCCCCCCCCCCTGTCACTCTCTAGCAATGCTACTGGTAATAAAGGGTAGATAAAGAACTTCAGCTATTTACATAAGGGAAAACTTTTCTGCTTTAACCCCTTAAGGATCGAGGTCATTTTGGCCTTAAGGACCAGAGCATTTTTTGCACATCTGACCACTGTCACTTTAAGCATTACTAACTCTGGGATGCTTTTACTTATGAAGTTGATCTCTTCATGTTTGCATCATAAAGTTGACATGTTTTTTTTTTACTTTTGGAAGACATCAGTGGGCTTCAAAGTTCAGCAGCAATTTTCAAATTTTTCTCAAAATTTTCAAAATCTGAATTTTTCAGGGACCAGTTCAGATTTGAAGTGGATTTGAGGGGTCTTCATATTAGAAATACCCCATAAATTACCCCATTATAAAAACTGCACCCATCAAAGTATACAAAATTATATTCAGAATGTTTGTTAACCCTTTAGGTGTTTAACAGGAATAGCAGTAAGTTTAAGGAGAAAATTGAAGACCCAGTATTTACACCCCACTGGCGTTTGACAGATCTTTGGAACAGTAGGCTGTGCAAATGAAAAATTACATTTTTCATTTTCAAGGACCACTGTTCCAAAAATCTGTCAGACACCTGTGGGGCGTAAATGCTCACTGTACCCCTTATTACATTACTTGAGGGGTGTAGTTTCCAAAATGGGGTCACATGTGGGAGGGGTCCATTGTTCTGGCTCTATGGGGGCTTTGTAAACACACGTGGCCTTCAATTCCGGACAAAATTTATCTTCAAAAGCCCAATGGTGCTCCTTCTCTTCTGAGCATTGTAGTTCACCCGCAGAGCACTTTACATCCACATATGGGGTATGTTCTTACTCAGAAGAAATGGGGTTACAAATTTTGGGGGGCTTTTTCATATTTTCCCTTGTGAAAATGAAAAATTTAGGTTAACACCAGCATATTATGTTTAGTTTTTTTTTTCTCATTTTCCCATCCAAATTTAATGAAAAATTTTCAAACACCTGTGGGGTGTTAAGGCTCACTGTACCCCTTGTTACGTTCCGTGAGGGGTGTAGTTTCCAAAATGAGCCGCTGTAAAATCAGCCACCCCTGTGCAAATCACCAAATTAGACCTCAAATGTACATAGTGCGCTCTCACTCCTGAGCCCTGCTGTGCGTCCGCAGAGAATTTTACACCCACATATGGGGTATTTCCATGCTCAGGAGAAATTGCGTTACAAATTTTGGGGGTCTTTTTTTCCTTTACCTGCTTGTGAAAATAAAAAGTAGGGGGCAACGCCAGCATGTTAGTGTAAACATTTTTATTTTTTTACATTAACAGGCTGGTGTAACCCCCAACTTTTCCTGTTCATAAGGGGTAAAAGGAGAAAAAGCCCCCCAAAATTTGTAGTGCAATTTCTCCAGAGTACGGAAATACCCCTTATGTGGCCCTAAACTGTTTCCTTGAAATACGACTGGGCCCCGAAATGAGACAGTGCCTTGCGCATTTGAGGACTACATTAGGGATTGCATAGGAGTGGACATAGTGGTATTCTACGCCAGTGATTCCAAACAGGGTGCCTCCAGCTGTTGCTAAACTCCCAGCATGCCTGGACAGTGAGCGGCTGTCCGGAAATGCTGGGAGTTGTTGTTTTGCAGCAGCTGGAGGATCTGTTTTGGAAACACGGCCATACGATACGTTTCTCATTTTTATTGGGGGGGGGAGACAGTGTAAGGGGGTGTATATGTAGTGGATTACCCTTTATTATGTAGTGTAGTGTTTTTAGGGTACATTCGCACTGGCGGAGGTTTACGTTGAGTTGCCCACTAGGAGTTTGGGCTGTGGCGAAAAATTTGCCGCAGCTCAAACTTGAAGCAGAAAACTCACTGTAAACTCGCCCATGTGAATGTACCCTGTACATTCACATGGGGAGTTAAACCTCCAGCTGTTTCAAAACTACAACTCCCAGCATGCACTGACAGACCATGCATGCTGGTAGATGTACTTTAGCAATAGCTGGAGTCACACTGGTTGGAAAACCTTCAGTTAGGTTCTGTGACCTGACTCAGTACTTTCCAAACAGTGTGCCTCCAGCTTTTGCAAGACTACAATTCCCAGCATGTACTGATCGCCGAAGGGCATGCTGGGAGACGTAGTTATGCAACAGCTGGAGGTACGCAACTACAACTCCCAGCTTGCCGAGACAGCTGTTTGCTGTTTGGGCATGCTGGCATTTGTAGTTTTGCAACAGCTGGAGGGTCACAGTTTAAGAGATCGCTGTACAGTGATCTCCAAACTGTGGCCCTCCAGATGTTGCAAAACTACATATCCCAGCATGCCCAGACAGCAAACTGCTGTGTAGGCATGCTAGGAGTTGTAGTTTTGCAACTTCTGGAGGGCTCCAGTTTAGAGACCACTGTATAGTGGTCTCAGACTGTAGACCTCCAGATGTTGCCAGGCAACTCACCAGCTTCCGTAGGATCCAAGGAGCCGCATCGTCGTTCTCCTCTTCTGCCGCCGATCACCCCCATCGATCACCGCCTTCTACCGCCGCCCATGAGTAATTAAACTTCGGCGGCGGTCCCTGTCAGTTTCCCCATTCTGCCCTGCCTACTGTGGGTGGGCAGAACAGGGAAACCGAAAGTTAACCCCCCCGCCCCCAATTTGCTATTGGTCGTCGCTTCTTGATGACCAATAGTAGGGATAGGAGGGGTGGCACCCATGCCACCTCACTCCTATCCCTTCAGGGGGATCGTGGATGTCTCGGACAACCGATATCCCCCTTATATTCCGGGTCACCATAGACCCATATGACCCGGAATTGGCGACATGTTGCACGGGATGCCTGCTGAATGATTTCAGGAGGCATCCCAGTCCAGTCCCCAACCGGTGCGCGGCGGGGACCTGAATTCCCACGGGCGTATGTATACGCCCTGGGTACTTAACAATAAAAAAACCAGGGTGTAAGGAGTTAAGGGGTTAAGGGGTTAATAATAATAATAGTAATAAAAATTATGATACTGTTTCTACCATATCCACTTATCCAGAGATATTATGCTAAAGTTATATTGTCATCCTCCATTCCTGGGAATCCACCTCTCCCCTTATACAGATCTCTGATTCCTTAATCATCCAATAGGGGGGCTTGTTTTCCCACTTATGTGCAAAATTTGTTTCCATGTGGACAATATCTTCTGTCTCTATTACAAGCTGTATGTCCAATATGGGAAATGTGCCTTGAATTATGCAGCTCCTCGCTCACTTGTTAATGTATCAAGTGACCCAGAGCCCACCACGTGGAGGTGGCTGCATTTCGGGCTCCTCCCCACCCCCACCCCCAACCATATGCAGACCTTGTGTGACCCAATCAGCATCTTGTTAAACTGGTTCACATTGATCGTCTATGGCCTTTGCTGTAATACTTCTTAGCTTTGTATGTAGGAAGTAAAATGGCATCTTGAATGTGGTCATCATGCCGGTTAGTGTGCGGTTGGCCATGGCCCATGCTCCAACCCACACATTGGATACATAATTGGACCACTTCAGTTTGCTTTTAGCATATTGCCAAGTCCGCTGCAGCCAAGACACTTTGGGCTCCGAGGCATCTTCAGAGGTTGTTGGTAAATCCATCTGGTTATCCTCCATGGTGACTGTCACATGATCGCTGTGCCTTGATTCATGTGGGTCTGAATTGTCACCTAAAGCCATGTCAATAGCCACATCTGCTCGCTGACCACGGTGCTTAATCTTCTTCCCAGGTATTTTATGGATCTCATAATATGGTGGAGTGACCTTATAATGATATAGGTTAGTATACCGCCAAAGGAAACTCGTCACGTAATGTATGAGACACACGACAGGCACCGAGAGAACTGGGATATCTGCAAAATAGCGACAGGATACAATATATTAGACCTATATTCATTCATGTATTTATGTATATATATATATATATATATATATATATATGTGTGTGTGTGTGTTCACACAAAATCATTTATCTCACAGGAGTAAACCTTTACCCAATTGCTGTAAGAGACTTAAAGGGGTACTCTGCCCCTAGACATCTTATCCCCTATGTAAAGGATAGGGGATAAGATGTCTGATCGCCGGGGTCCCGCAGCTGGGACCCCAGTGATCTCTGTGCAGCACCTAGCCTTTATTCAGAACACTGGGTGACAGGGTCGTAACGTCACAGCCACGCCCCTCGTGACATCACACCACACCCCCTCCCATAGACTTACATTGAGGGGGCGTGGCCGTGATGTCACGACCCCCACCGCCCACTCCAAGCATTCAGAACTCTACTATATTAACTTTACACTAATACATTCATGTAAAATCCATTTTTAAACAGAAATTTTGGAAGTTTTCATTATTCCTACCTCTTAGCTTCATGGTCGCCGTCCCTACAGGATCCTTTTGCCTAAATAGACAAAATTCTCTTCAATTTGCAAAATAAGCGCAGGTCTAGTAGGAGAACGTGTTCACCCGCCGAACCGAGGAAATAAGTGTTAGGGATTGGATTCTACCCTGGAGAAAGTCTCTTTGATGTGTGATGTCACAGCAGATGACATCACGTGTATGTGTATCCATTGTAATGGCTGTACTGTACTTTACTTACACTATGTACAGTTATATACTGGGGGTTTACAAAGGATTTGAAGATTACAGTTTTAACCCCTTTAGAAGTCACAGCCCTTTTTGGTCTTGAGGACAAAGGACATTTTCATTTTTATGTTTAAAATTTTTCCTCCTCCCCTTCTAAGAGCCATAAATCTTAAAATGTTCAACCTAAAGACCCATATGAGGGTTTGTTTCTTTTGCGACCAACTGTACTTTGTAATGAAACCTTTAATTTTAACATAAAATATATGGTACTATAAAAATGTATATATATTATTTGCGGCAGGAAATTGAGAAGTAAACCGCAATTTTGCAACTTTTGAGAGTTTTTATTTTTACACAGTGAAGTGTATGATAACACCGACATGTTCTTTTTATACTGTGGGTCAATGTTTGGGTACACGCTTTACTCTTTTTGTACTGTTTAAAAAAAAAAAATCAAACTTTTTGAACATTGTAAGTACGTTTTAAATTGTATGAGTGCTAATTTTTTTCCGAATACATCCCTGCATACGGAAAAAGTTATAGAGGTCAGAAGAGGACAATTTTAAAGGTACTAATTTTGGTGCAAAAAGTTATAACTTTTAATGTTAAACAAAATCAAACCTTAATGAGCTGGATATCAATTTAATTGTATGGATCTAAAGAACAAGGTGTCATTTTTACCGAAAAGTGCACTGTGTAGAATCGGAAGTCCCTAAAAAAAAATTCTAAATGGTGTTTGTTTTTTTTTCAATTTTGCCCCACTAATATTTTTTTTCTCGTTTTGCTGTAGATTTTGTGGTGAAATGATTGATGTCATTACAAAGTACAATATGTGGCGCAAAAAAACAGCCCCATAGGAGTCTGTGTTATGATTTTAAGAAGGTGAGGAGGAAAAAACTTAAGCGCAAAAATGAAAACCTGTTGTCCTGAATTTTTCATGTTCACTGCACCTGCACTCACATTTAACCCCTGGACATGTTTTATTCATATGGTTATGCTTGTATTGGCACTTAATCTGTGATTTGTTGTTTTTATCGGTACCACATTTGCGTACATGTGATTTTTGATGACTTTTTTTTTATTTTATTTTTTTCTGGGATGTGATCACAATTCAGCATTGGACTTTTTTTATTTTTACGTTTTATGCCGTTCACCATATGGAATCATTAACACTATATTTTAATAATTCTGACTTTTCTGGACATTGTTATGCCAAATATGTTGATTAATTTTTTTTTTTTTTTACAAATTTTTATTTGTAAAATGGGAAGAGGGGGAATTAATTTTTTTATTGGAGGAGATACTTATTCCCATTATTAAATTATAACAGTTAATAGCTATCTTTTGATTTTTAATACTGATCAGTAATATCGACAATCTACTTCTCTGGTCTCAAGATCTCTGGAGATGGTGCACTACAATGCTCAGAAGAGGAGGAGCGCCATTGAGCTTTTGGAGAGAGAATTTGTTTGGAATGGGAGTCAGGGACCATGTGCGTTTACAAAGGCCCCCGTGGTGCCAGAACAGTGGACCCCCCACATGTGAACCGATTTTGGAAACTACACCCCTCACAGAATTTAATAAGGGGTGCAGTGAACATTTACACCCCACTGGCGTTTGACAGGTCTTTGGAACAGTGGGCTGTGCAAATGAAAAAATGCATTTTTCATTTTCAAGGGCCACTGTTCCAAAATTCTGTCAGACACCTGTGGGGTGTAAATGCTCACTGTACCCCCTTATTACATTACATGAGGGGTGTAGTGTCCAAAATGGGATTACATGTGGGGGGGGGGGGGTCCATTGTTCTGGTACTATGGGGGCTTTGTAAACACACGTGGCCTTCAATTCCGGACAAAATTTATCTTCAAAAGCCCTATGGCACTCCTCCTCTTCTCAGCATTGTAGTGCACCCGCAGAGCACTTCACATCCACATATGGGGTATGTTCTTAATCTGAAGAACAAATTTTGGGGGGCTTTTTTTCCTATTTTCCCTTATGAAAATGAAAAATTTAGGGTAATGCCAGCATTTTAGTGATTTTTTTTTTTTTTCATTTTCCCATCCAACTTTAATGAAAATTATTTAGTGTTAAGGCTCACTATACCCCTTATGTTCTGTGCGGGTTGTAGTTTCCAAAATGGGGTCACATGTGGGTATTTATTTTTTTGCGTTTATGTCAAAACCACTGTAAAATCAGCCACCCCTGTGCAAATCACCAATTTAGGCCTCAAATGGTCATGGTGGGCTCTCACTCCTGAGCCTTGTTGTGCGTCTGAGAGCATTTTACACCCACATATGTTGTATTTACGTGCTTTTCCTTTTACCGCTTGTGAAAATAAAAAGTATGGGGAAACATCAGCATGTTAGTGTAAAAATTTTAATTTTTTTACACTAACAGGCTGGTGTAGCCCCCAACTTTTCCTTTTCATAAGGGGTAAAAGGAGAAAAAGCCCCCCAAAATTTGTAGTGCAATTTCTCCCGAGAACGGAAATACCCCATATGTGTCCCTAAACTGTTTCCTTGAAATACGACTGGGCCATGTGCATTTGAGGACTAAATTATTGATTGCATAGGGGTATTCTTCGCCAGTGATTCCCAAACAGGGTGCCTCCAGCTGTTGCTAAACTCCCAGCATGCCTGGACAGTCTTTGGCTGTCTGGAAATGCTGGGAGTCGTTGCTTTGCAACAGGTGGAGGCTCCGTTTTGGAAACACTGCCATACGATACATTTTTCTTTATTGAAGCGGAAAACTCACTGTAAACTCGCCCGTGTGAATGTACCCTGTACAGACCGTGCCTGCTGGGAGTTGAACTTTTGCAACAGCTGGAGGCACACTGGTTGGAAAACCTTCAGTTAGGTTCTGTTACCTAACTCAGTATTTTCCAACCATTGTGCCTCCAGCTGTTGCAAAACTACAACTCCCAGCATGTACTGATCGCCAAAGGGCATGCTGGGAGATGTACAGGGTGGGCCATTTATATGGATACACCTTAATAAAATGGGAATGGTTGGTGATATTAACTTCCTGTTTGTGGCGCATTAGTATATGTGAGGGGAGAAACTTTTCAAGATGGGTGGTGACCATGGCGGCCATTTTGAAGTTGGCCATTTTGAATCCAACTTTTGTTTTTTCAATAGAAAGAGGGTCATGTGACACATCAAACTTTTTGCGAATTTCAAAAGAAAAACAATGATTTGCTTGGTTTTAATGTTCATGAGTTATTTAGAAGTTTCTGACCACTTCTAAAATGTGTTCAATGTGCTGCCCATTGTGTTGGATTGTCAATGTAACCCTCTTCTCCCACTCGTCACACACTGATAGCAAAACCGCAGGAGAAATACTAGCACAGGCTTCCAGTATCCGTAGTTTCAGGTGCTGCAGAATGGGCAAAACAAATATTGGAACAGGACCCTCAGTTTACGCAGAAGATTTGTTCAGTGATGAGGCAAACTTTTATGTGAATGGTGAAGTTAAAGGGGTACTCCACCCCTAGACATCTTATCCCCTATCCAAAGGATAGGGGATAAGATGCCTGATAGCCTCACGCCCCTTCCCATAGACTTGCATTGAGGGGACGGGGCGTGACGTCACATGAGGGAGGAGTCATAACATCACAAACTTCTGTTCCCATGGACGGGACTCAGACCCTCCAGCGCTTCCCGAGCAGAAAAAAAGGTGGGTGCCGCATGCTATATTGCGGGGGTCCCCAGCGGCGGGACCCCCGCGATCAGACATCTCGCTATAAGATGTCTAGGGGTGGAGTACCCCTTTAACAATCAAAACCACCGCTATTGGTCTGACACTAACCCACATTGCATAGATCCCTGCAAAACTGTTGGAACACAAAAATTGATGGTATGGTGTAGTATATGGGGTACAAAGATAGTGGGGCCATTCTTCATCAATGGAAACCTCAAGGCCACTGGATATGCGAAATTGCTACATGATGATGTGTTTCCCTCTTTATGCACTGAAGCTGGCACGTTCCCTGAGTTTTTTCTAGCAAGATGGTGCACCACCACATTATGGGTGTCAGGTCCGAGCATTCCTAGATGAAAAGTTTCCTGGAAAGTGGATTGGTCATCGTGGGCCAGTTGAATGGCCCCCAAGGTCTCCCGATCTGACCCCCTTAGACTTTTATCTTTGGGGTCATCTTAAGGCAATTGTCTATTCTGTGAAGATACGAGATGTGCAGCACCTGAAACTACGGATACTGGAAGCCTGTGCTAGCATTTCTCCTGCGGTGTATATAGTAGTATATAGCAGTGTATACGGATACTGGAAGCCTGTGCTAGCATTTCTCCTGCGGTGTTGCTATCAGTGTGTGAAGAGTGGGAGAAGAGGGTTACATTGACAATCCAACACAATGGGCAGCACATTGAACACTATGTAAGTGGTCAGAAATTTGTAAATAACTCATGAAAGAATAAAGTTACGTTAAAACCAAGCACATCATTGTTTTTCTTGTGAAATTCCCAATAAGTTTGATGTGTCATATAACCCTCTTCTTATTGAAAAAACTAAAGTTGGATTCAAAATGGCCAACTTCAAAACGACCGCCATGGTCACCACCCATCTTGAAAAGTTTCCCCCCTCACATATACTAATGTGCCACAAACAGGAAGTTAATATCACCAACCATTCCCATTTTATTAAGGTGTATCCATATAAATGGCCCACCCTACAGTTATGCAACAGTTGAAGGTACGCAACTACAACTCCCAGCATGCCAAGACAGCTGTTTGCTGTTTGGGCACGCTGGGATTTGCAGTTTTGCAACATCTGGAGGGCTACAGTTTAGAGACCACTGCACAGTGATCTCCAAATTGTGGCCCTCCAGATATTGCTAGGCAACTCACCAGCTTCCGTAGGATCCAGGGAGACGTACCGCCATCCTCTTCTGCCGCCGATCGCCGCCCGCTGCTGCCACCGATGGGTAAGTGGACTTCGGTGACGGTCCCTGACGGTTTCCCCGTTCTGACCCACCTATTGTGGGTGGGCAGAATGGGGAAACCGAAAGTTAACCCCCCCCCCTGTCCCCAAACTGCTAAAAATAAATAAATAAATGTTTTATGGTCACTGCACTTGCACTCACATTTAACCCCTGGACATGTTGTATTCATATAGTAATTGCTTGTATGGGCACTGGTAATCATGGAATATTATATGAGATGCTCCGCCAGAATTTTCCATGATTCAAAATTTGGTGACAAACTCAGCAATTTTGACGGAAAAAAAAGGGTTGCGAAAAAGAACTCTCACATATTTTAGTCCCTTAAGGACAGAGCCCTTTTTCACCTAAAAGGGGTTCTCTGCCCCTAGACATCTTATCCCTTATCCAAAGGATAGTGGATAAGATGGAAGATTGCCGGGGTCCCGCTGCTGGGGACCCCCAGGATCTCTGCTGCGCCACACCTCTATTGTTACTGCACAGAGCGTGTTTGCTCTGCGCGTAATGACGGGTGATACAGGGGACGGAGCATCGTGATGTCACGGCTCCGCCCCCTCGTCACGTCACGACCCGCCCCCTCAATACAAGTCTATGGGAGGGGGCATGGCGGTTGCCACACCCCCTGCCACAGACTTGCATTAAGGGGGTGGGCCGTGATGTCACAAGGGGCGGAGCTGTGACGTCACGCTGCTCCGTCCCTTGTATCACCCGTCATTACGCAGAGAGTGAACTCGCTCTGTGCAGTAATAATAGTGCGGTGCCGCAGCGGCGATCCCGGGGGTCCCCAGCAGAGGGACCCCGGCGATCGGACATCTTATACCCTATCCTTTGGATAGGGGATAAGATGTGTAGGGGCGGAGTACCCATTTAAGGATTCAGCCCTTTTTTGCAATTCTGACCACTGTCACTTTATACATTAATAACTCTAAGATGCTTTTACTGATTATTCTGATTCCGAGATTGTTTATTCGCGACATATTCAACTTTAACACAGTGGTAAATTTTCATCGTTACTTGCATCCATTCTTGGTGAAAAATCCCCAAATTTCATGAAAATTTTGCATTTTTCTAACTTTGAAACTCTCTGCTTTTAAGGAAAATGGATATTGCTAATAAATGATATATTGATTCCCATATACAATATGTCTACTTTATATTTGCATCATGAAGTTGATATGTTTTTGCTTTTGGAAGACATCAGAGGGCTTCAAAGTTCAGCAGCAATTTTCCAATTTTCCACAAAATTTTTTCAGGGACCAGTTCAGTTTTGAAGTGCGTTTGAGGGGTCTTCTTATTAGATATACCCCATATATGACCCCATTATAAAAACTGCACCCCCCAAAGTATTCAAACTGACATTCAGAAAGTGTGTTAACCCTTTAGGTGTTTCACAAGAATAGCAGCAACGTTAAGGAGAAAATTCAAAATCTTCATTTTTTACACTCGTATGTTCTTGCAGAACCATAGAAACATAGAATGTGTCGGCAGATAAGAACCATTTGGCCCATCTAGTCTGCCCAATAATCTGAATACTATGAATAGTCCCTGGCCCTATCTTATATGAAGGATAGCCTTATGCTTATCCCATGCATGTGTAAACTCCTTCACTGTATTTGCAGCGACCACTTCTGCAGGAAGGCTATTCCATGTATCCACTACTCTCTCAGTAAAGTAATACTTCCTGATATTACTGCAAAGACCTTTGCCCCTCTAATTTAAAACTATGTCCTCTTGTGGTAGTTTTTCTTCTTTAAAATATGCTCTCCTCCTTTACCTTGTTGATTCCCTTTATGTATTTAAAAGTCTCTATCATATCCCCTCTGTCTCTTCTTTCTTCCAAACTATACATGTTAAGGTCCTTTAACCCCTTAAGGACCGGGGTTTTTTCCATTTTTGCATTTTCGTTTTTTGCTCCTTGCCTTTAAAAAATCATAACTCTTTCAATTTTGCACCTAAAAATCCATATGATGGCTTATTTTTTGCGCCACCAATTCTACTTTGTAATGACATCAGTCATTTTGCCCAAAAATCTACGGTGAAACGGAAAAAAAAATCATTGTGTGACAAAATTGAAAAAAAAAACGCAGTTTTGTAACTTTTGGGGGCTTCCGTTTCTACGTAGTACATTTTTCGGTAAAAATGACACCTTATCTTTATTTTGTAGGTCCATACGATTAAAATGATACCCTACTTATATAGGTTTGATTTTGTCGGACTTCTGGAAAAAATCATAACTACATGAAGGAAAATTAATACGTTTAAAATTGTCATCTTCTGACCCCTATAACTTTTTTATTTTTCTGTGTATGGGTAGTATGAGGGCTAATTTTTTACGCCCTGATCTGAAGTTTTTAACGATACCATTTTTTGCATTGATAGGACTTATTGATCGCTTTTTATTCATTTTTAAATGATATAAAAAGTGACCAAAAATGCACTATTTTGGACTTTGGAATTTTTTTGCGCGCACGCCATTGACCGAGTGGTTTAATTAATGATATATTTTTATAATTCGGACATTTCCGCACGCAGTGATACCATATATGTTTATTTTTATTTACACTGTGTTTTTTTTTTTTTTTTATTGGAAAAGGGGGGTGATTCAAACTTTTAATAGGGGAGGAGTTAAATGATCTTTATTCACTTTTTTTTTTGCAGTGTTATAGGTCCCATAGGGACCTATAACACTGCACAAACTGATCTTCATCATTGATCACTGGTTTCTCATAAGAAACCAGTGATCAACGATTCTGCCGCATGACTGCTCAGGCCTGGATCTCAGGCACTGAGCAGTCATTCGGCGATCGGACAGCGAGGAGGCAGGTAGGGGCCCTCCCGCTGTCCTGTCAGCTGTTCGGGATGCCGCGATGCAGCTCTGAGCGCGCGGCTAAAGGGTTAATAGCGCGCGGCGCCGCGATCGGCGCTGCGCGCTATTAGAGGCGGGTCCTGGCTTCACTATGACGCTGGGCCCGCCGTGATATGACGCGGGGTTACTGTGTAACCCCGCGTTATATCAGGAGAGCAGGACCAAGGGCGTACCTGTACGCCCTTGGTCCTTAAGGGGTTAACCTTTCCTTGTAAGTTTTATTCTGCAATCCATGTACTAGTTTAGTAGCTCTTCTCTGAACTCTCTCTAGAGTATCTATATCCTTCTGGAGATACGGCCTCCAGTACTGCGCACAATACTCCAATTGAGGTCTCACCAGTGTTCTGTACAGCGGCATGAGCACTTCTCTCTTTCTACTGCTTATACCTCTCCCTATACAGCCAAACATTCTGCTAGCGTTTCCTGCTGCTCTTTTACATTGTCTACCTACCTTTAAGTCTTCTGAAATAATTACCCCTAAATCAATTTCCTCAGATACTCAGGTCAGGGCAGTGTCAAATAATCTATATTCTGCCTGAGGGTTTTTACGCCCGAGGTGCATTATCTTGCACTTATCCACATTTAATTTCAGTTGCCAGAGTTCTGACCATTCTTCTAGTTTGCCTTAATCCTTTTCCAATTGGCGGATCCCTCCAGGAACATCAACCCTGTTACATATCTTTGTGTCATCAGCAAAAAGACATACCTTACCATCGAGACCTTCTGTAATATCGCTAATGAAGATATTAAACAATATTGGTCCCAGTACAGATCCCTGAGGTCCCCACTGGTGACAAGACCTTGCTCTGAATATTCTCCATTGACTACAACCCTCTGTTGTCTGTTACTCAGCCACTGCCTAATCCACTCAACAATATTGGAGTCCAAGCTCTATGACTGTAGTTTATTGATAAGTCTTCTATGTGGGACAGTGTCAAAAACCTTACTAAAATTTAGATATGCAATGTCTACTGCCCCTCCGCCATCTATTAGTTTAGTCACCCAGTCAAAAAAATCTATAAGATTTGTTTGAAATGATCTCTCTGAAGTCAACCCATGTTGTTTTTCATCTTGCAATCCATGGGATTTTAGATGTTCCACAATCTTATCCTTTAGTAGGGTTTCCATTAATTTCCCCACTATTGATGTCAGACTTACTGGCCTATAGTTGCTTGATTCCTCCTTACTACCTTTCTTGTGAATGGGCACAACATTTGCTAATTTCCAATCTTCCGGGACGGCTCCTGTTACCATTGATTGGTTAAATAAATCTGCTAATGGTTTTGCTAGCTCACCACTAAACTCTTTTAATAATTTTGGGTGTATCCCATCAGGCCCCTGTGATTTATTTGTCTTCACTTAAGGCAGTCGGCTAGCCCCTTATTCTCTTCTACATGCCTTCCTTCCTTTGTTTTTAATTTAGTTATTCCTTTTTTTGATTTCCTTTTTTCATTTATATATCTGAAGAATGTCTTATCCCCTTTATTCACAGACTGAGCTAGTTTTTCTTCTGCCTGTGCTTTAGAAGTTCTTATAACTTGCTTGGTCTCTTTCTGCCTATCTTCATTGCTCTGGTTGTTTTATAATTACTAAATGCTAGTTTTTTGTTTTTTATGATTTTGGCCACTTCTGCTGAGTACCACAGTGGTCTCTTCCTTTTTCTGCTTTTACTGACAAGTCTTGTGCAATTTTCTGTTGCCTTCAATAAAGCGTCTTTTAAGTAGTCCCATTTCTCCTGAACTCCATGTAATTTGTTCCAGTCTGATAGGGACTCATTTATGACTAATTTCATTTTTGAAAATTCTGTTTTTCTAAAATCTAAAACTTTTGTTTTTGTGTGGTGTGACTCCTTCACTGTTCTTATATTAAACCACACTGACTGGTGATCACTAGATCCAGAGCTTTCGCCTACAATAACATCATATACCAAATCCCCATATGTGAATACCAAATCCAAAATGGCCTCCTTCCGCGTTGGCTCCTCAACCACTTGTTGTAGAGATAATCCCAGTAGGGAATTTAGAATATTTGTACTCATGGCCGAATCAGCTATTTTGGTTTTCCAGTTTATATCCGGAAGATTGAAGTCTCCCATAATGATAACTTCTCCTTTCATTGTCATTTTAGATATTTTTTCAACTAGTAGATCATCTACTTCTTTAACTTGGCCAGGTGGTCTGTATATCACACCTACACGAGTTACTGCATGGTTACCAAACTGCAACGTAACCCAAACTGACTCTGTGGTTTCCTCACTAACTTGTATTAGGTTAGATTTTATGCTATCTTTCACATACAGGGCCACTCCTCCTCCTTTCTTGCCTTCTCTTTCTCTTCTGTATAAAGAGTACCCTGGTATGGATATGTCCCAGTTATTCCATTCATTAAACCATGTCTCAGTAACGGCATTGGTTGTGTAGTGTTTTTATGGTACATTCACATGGGCGGAGATTTACAGTAAGTTTGAGCTGCGATGGAAAATTTGGAAAAACTCCCAGCATGCACTGGCAGACCATATATGCTGGGAGTTGTAGTTATGCAACAGCTGGAGGCACATTGGTTGGGAAACACAGAGTTTGTTACTTTACTCAGTGTTTCGCAACCATTGTGCCTTCAGCTGTTGCAAAACTAGAACACCCAGCATGTACAGTCTCAGTGCATGCTGGGAGTTGTATTTTTGCAACAGCTGGAGGCACACTGGTTGCAAAACACTGAGGTAGGTAACAAACTCTGTTTCACAACCAATGTGTCTCCAGCTGTTGCAAAACTGCAACAATCAGCATGCATTGACAGCCGAAGGGCATGCTGAGAGTTGTAGTTTTGCAACAGCTGGAGGCACACTGCTACAACTCCCAGCATACCCTTTGGTAGTCTGTGCATGTTGGGAGGTGTAGTTATGAAAAACTAGATGCACACTTTTTCATAGAAAAAATGTGCCTCCAGCTGTTGCATTACCACAACTCCCAGCATGCACAGACTACCAAAGGGCATGCTGGGAGTTGTAGTTGGAACTCCAGCTGTTGCAAAACTACAACTCCCAGCATTCCCTTTGGCTTTGCATGCCGAGAGTTGTTGCTAAGCAACATCAGGAGGTGAACAGGCCTCACCTCCTGCTGTATCCTGCCGCCGGGACCGCCGCACTGTATCCTGCCGCCGGGCCCAATCCTGCTGCTGCTTCGACCGATCAATCACGTGATCGTGAGGTGTCACCCATGCCACCTCACTCCTGCTGAGTAAGGGGGAATGGGGCTGTCTCGGACAGCCCCATTCACCCTTTTTTTCCGGGTCACCGGATCACCAGAGACCCAATTGACACGGAATAACCACAAATCGCACATCTGAATGGACCTCTGGACCCCCCCTGGGCAATATGCCGGGATGCCTGCTGAACGATATCAGCAGGCATCCCGGTCCATGCCCAGCGAACGGCAGGAGCTGGAAGAACGCAGGGCATACCTATACGCCCTGAGTCCTTAAGGACTCGGAAATGGGGGCATATGGATACGCCCTGCGTCCTTAAGGGGTTAATATTTTAAAAGCAGCACAAGAGACCTTTAAAAATGTGAGGAGAAAAAAAATGGTGTGATTAATATCGCTGGAACAGAAATGACAGTAATTTTTTAATATCTCACCCAATGTGAACTGAACTCAACCCACTTGTAAGTCTGAGTTTACCTGCTACTACATTGAGATGTGGTGACTGGGGTGTTGCAGTATGTAACAGGGTCTGGTTGTATAAACCCTGGGGGCAAGATGTTGTTAACCCCTTAGTGTTCGTGACGCCAGGATATGTTTATTCCGGTATGGTAACCGCCGTCAACCAATCCAGAAATGGTTTGTAATAAAGGAATGTCCACAGCAAGGATTCTGAATAAACTGGAACTTTTACTTGAAATGTTTAGGGAACAGTCTTTACAATTATGCAGTTCCTTCAGAGGCAACCGGGACACAGGATACCTTGCAGGCTTGCTGGGACTTGTAGTTTTGAGGATATTTATGCAGGCCACTGTGCTACTAATATATTCCTTAGCTGAGGAGTAGTCACTGGATTTGTAGAGAGAATTGTAACTCACGTTTTAGAAGTGGCTGTGTTTCTTTAGGCTTTGGCCTAGATGAGATGAATTTGCAGTATACAGGACTTTGTGCTTCCTTTTAAGTCCAAGAGATAAGAGAGAGAGAATAGAGACTTCAGCACCTTATATACTAGGGGGCTGGACTAAAGCCCATTGGTTGCTAATGCCTGGGGTTCCTGTGCCCATGGAACTCTGGGTATATCACATGACAGTAGATCACATGACCAAGGAAGGTCCTATACATTTTATACAAACTGTACAACTTTATACATATGAATAATAGATGCACATAATGAATATACACTGCATTTATATGAGACAACAAGGGGGGAGCCCTGCAGGAGAGCCCTATGGACCTAAGAGACTCTTCCTGAAGGGACAGGTCCTGTACCGGGACACCTCAAATCCCCTTGTTTAATGAAAGTCGCCCTCAACGTCTGTCCCCTTAGGGAGAGGAGCGAAATGGCCATTGGGCCGAATGTAGTTCTGAAGCATTTAACTATAACGTCCAATTTCAGTACACATTAAAATGTCCATACATGCTCTGTAACTTGGGAACAGGAGGATATTGGTTAACTTTAGTACTTGCTGGATATAATTTACCATTTAATGGTTGAGACAAGGTTCCTTAAAGGGGTACTCCGCTGCCCTGTGTCGGAAGCTCCGCTCCCCAGCGTCCGGAAGTTTATTGTTCCTGACGCTGTGTGCGGGCTTCCGTGTTCAGGGCTGCCCCTCGTGACGTCACGCCCGCCCCCTTCATGATGTTATGCCCGCCCCCTCAATGAAAGTCTATGGGAAGGGGGCATGATGGCCATCGTGCCCCCCTTCTCATAGTCTTTCTCTGAGGGGGAGGGCGTGACATCACGAAGGGGGCGGGCGTGACGTCACGAGGGGCAGCCCTGAACACGGAAGCCCGCACACAGCGTCCGGAACAATAAACTTCCGGACGCTGGGAAGCGGAGCATCGGACACAGGGCAGCGGAGTACCCCTTTAAGAACACAGCCATGAATATGGTAACAATACTTTTACATTTTACAACAATACCTTTATTTATTTTTATTATTGTTTTTTTTATAGAGATATACCTACATATTATTATGCATCTCTAATGACTATGCACATATTATTAGTACTATCACATTTGACTGACTGACAATCTTACTGACATTTGACTGCTATATAGAGTGGGGATCAAAAGTTTGGGCACCCCATGTAAAAATTTGTATTAAAGAAGCCAAGGAAAGATTGAAAAATCTCCAAAAGGCATCAAATTACAGATTTGACATTCTTATAATACGTCAACAAAAGTTAGATTTTATTTCCATCATTTACACTTTCAAAATAACAGAAAACAAAAAGATGGCGTCTGCAATAGTTTGGGTACCCTGCAGAATTTATAGCATGCACTGCCCCCTTTGCACAGCTGAGACCTGCCAGTGTCATGGATTGTTCTCAATCATCATCTGGGAAGACCAGGTGATGTGAATCTCAAAGGTTTTAAATGCCCAGACTGATCTGACCTTGCCCCAACAATCAGCACCATGGGTTCTTCTAAGCAGTTGTCTAGAAATCTGAAACTGAAAATAGTTGATGCTCACAAAGCTGGAGACGGCTATGAGAAGATAGCAAAACATTTTCAGGTGTCAATATCCTCTGTTCGGAATGTAATTAAGAAATGGCAGTCATCAGGAACAGTGGAAGTTAAAACAAGATCTGGAAGACCAAAAAAATATCAAACAGAACAGCTCGCAGGATTGTGAGAAAAACAATTCAAAACCCAGAAAGATCTGGCAGACACTGGAGTTGTGGTACACTATTCCACTATAAAAACATACTTGTACAAATATGGTCTTCATGGAAGAGTCATCAGAAGAAAACCTCTTTTACATCCTCACCACAAAAATTAGCGTTTGACCGTTTTGGAAACAAGTTCTGTGGATCGATGAGGTTAAAATTGAACTTTTTGGCCGGAATGAGCAAAGGTACGTTTGGAGAAGAAGGGGAACAGAATTTAACGAAAAGCACCTCTGTCCAACTGTTAAGCATGGGTGAGAGGATCAATCATGCTTTGGGGTTGTATTGCAGCCAGTGGCACAGGGAACATCTCACGAGTAGAATGAAAAATGGATTCAATAAAACTTCAGCAAATTTTGGATGATAACTTGATGCCATCTGTGAAAAAGCTGAAGTTAAATAGAGGATGGCTTCTACAAATGGATAATGATCCTAAACACACCTCGAAATCCACGGGGGATTACATCAAGAGGCGTAAACTGAAGGTTTTGCCATGGCCTTCACAATTTCCCAACCTCAACATAATTGAAAATGTATGGATAGATGTTGAAAGAACAGTGCGTGACAGACAGCCCAGAAATCTCAAAGAACTGGAAAACTTTAGTAAGAAAGAATGGGCAAAGATACCTCAAACAAGAATTGAAAGACTCTTGGCTAGCTACAAAAAGTGTTTACAAGCTGTGATACTTGACAAAGGGGGCAGTACAAGATATTAACTCTGCAGGGTGCCCAAACTTTTGCAGACACCATTTTTTTGTTTTCTGTTATTTTGAAAGTGTAATTGATGGAAATAAAATCTAAATTTTGTTGACATATTATAAGAATGTCTAATCTGTAATTTGATGCTTCTTGGAGATTTTTCCATCTTTCCTTGGCTTCTTTATGCACATTAATACAAATTTTTACCTGGGGTGCCCAAACTTTTGATCCCCACTGTATGGTATGCATGATGTCTGCAATGGTTATACATACTCGACATTATCTCACTGTTGCTGCTACTACATTGAGATGTGGTGACTGGGGTGTAGCAGTATGTAACAGGGTCTGGTTGTATAAACCCGGGGGGCAAGATGTTGTTAACCCCTTAGTGTTCGTGATGCCAGGATGTGGTTATTCTGGTATGGTAACCGCCATCAATCAACCCAAGAACGGTTTGTAATAAAGGAATGTCCACAGCAAGGATTCTAAATAAACTGGAACGTTTACTTGTTTAGGGAACAGTCTTTACAATTATGCAGTTCCTTCAGAGGCAACCGGGACACAGGATACCTCACAGGTTTGCTTGGACTTGTTATTATTGAGATATTTAGGTAGACCACTGTGCTACTGATATATTCCTTAGCTGAGGAGTAGTCACTGGATTTGTAGAGAGAATTGTAACTCATGTTTTAGAAGTGGTTGTGTTTCTTTTGGCTTTGGTCTAGATGAGATGAATTTGCAGTATACAGGACTTTGTGCTTCCTTTTGAGTCCAAGAAATAAGAGAGTATAGAGACTACAGCCACTTATATACTAGGGGGCTGGACTAAAGCCCATTGGTTGCTAATGCCTGGGGTTCCTGTGCCGATGGAACTCTGGGTATATCACATGACAGTAGATCACATGACCAAGGAAGGTCCTATACATTTTATACAAACTGTACAAATTTATACATATGAACAATTAATACACATAATGAATATACACTGCATTTATAAGACAAGGGGGGAGCCCTGCAGGAGAGCCCTATGAACCTAAGGGACTCTTCCTGAGGGGACTTAAGGATGGTACAGGATAGGTCCTATACCGGGACACCACAAAGCTTAATGTTAATTATAGAAACAATTATATAACAACTCTATTATTTTATGGTTAAAAATACACACTGCACACCTTGTTAATTGTAGGACACGTACATGCTGGCGTACCCACTAAATTTGAAAATGTTGTGTAAAAAATAGAATAAGGCACAAAATAATTGTGTAAGATTTTTACAGACTACGTAAATAACCCATATGTGGCACTAAAATTTTCCATAAAAAAAAAAATAAAAAATCCATAGTAATGCAGCTTCATGCACATTTTGGGGTGGGTAATGTACCGAGCCGCTTTTTTTTTGTGTGGCTTCACTATTGTTTATGTGCCTGTTGGTGCTGCGCTGCCTTCCTTCCTGATGTAAACTCCTTCCTCAGCGCGGTGACGCATGTCTCCACCCACCAACGTCACAAAATGTGGTCTCAAAATTAAACAAAAAAGCCCCCAGAGTACGGATATTCATGGTGCGGCATAGTGTGTTTTTAATACTTTTTTAATTTCAGAGGAGGGTGGATGGGATGTTGCGGGATAGTTGGAGTGCAGCTATTTAGTGCCAGGGAGGCCAGTCAGGGTGTCACCTGATGCAGTACACCCCCTCCCAGTCACTCTCTAGTAACACTAATGGTAATAAAGGGTAGATAAAGAACTTCGGCTATTAACATAAGGGAAAACTTTTCTATTTTAAAAAAAGGCTTTTGCAAGTGGGTTTCCCAGGTTTTGCTTCCGTGCGATTTATTTTTCAAAGTCGTGAGACTTTTTGATAAATAGGTCACACATAAGCAAAAGTAAGTTAAAAAACAATTGTCATATAAAAGCCGTACGTTTGAAAAGAATGATAAATCTCCTTCAAAAAGTTTTTTCTGGAACTTCGTTTCTCGGCACAGACGTCTCTACCATGATATCCGTCTTCCAGAGCTGCCAAGGAGACTTCCAATAACAATACTCCAGATCACAAAAATTCTGGAGACGGCTCCTGCAGCAGCGGAGGAGCAAGATGAGACACACAACTCGTGTTGCTTTTGGCTCCAAAGAAATGGAATCTGCATTAAGTGCAAGTTCCCACTTCAAAGGTTAGGACCATTCCCATATAATCTTACACTAAGAGCTATTCTCATACCGGCCCCACTGCATCTGTACAGCACAGTGTTTCCCAACCAGGGTGTCTCCACCTGTTACATAACTACAACTCCCAGCATGCCCTTTGGCTGTGCATGCTGGGAGTTGTAGTTATGAAACAGTAGGAGGCACACAGGCCTCACCTCCTGCTGCCAGTCATTTCCTGCCCCCAACAGTAAGCTTTCCCCGCCGCTGCACACTACATGGTCGGTACCCGCTCTCGCCCTCCAGACTAGGGGCAGAACGGGTGCCGTCAGGACAGCCCAGAAGACGCACTGATTCATCAGCCGGTCTCAGCCGACCAATCACCATGATCTTGAGGTGGCACCAGTGCCACCTCACTCCTGCTGGGCAATTGTGATTGGTGCTGTCTCGGACATTCGGTATTCGGTACATTCGGGTAAATCTTTTTATTCTTTTTTGGACTTTTTTAGCGATCCTAAAAAATTATGGAGATTTTATTAAAATTTCGTAGGGTACCATAAAAAAATAATAATAAAAAAGATACAGAAGTGATGGAAAAAATTGTATCTAACGAAATGTATCTTTTTTTATTGTGAAATGTTTATAAATTTTTAAACAGGGATCAATTTATGTGAGCGGGTAAAACACTAAAAATGTAGCCGACAATAATAAAAATGTATTGTGTGCGTGTTTTTCATTTTTTTAAAAACATTTTTTAGGTAGTACTACTACTCCCAGCATGGAACACACTGTTCCATGATGGTAGTAGTAGTTACCTGTACTAATTGACAGATCGCCGGGGTCCCTTGCGATCCTCTTGTATAGATGCGGCGGCAGCTCTTCTATGGTCCCCTGCACTCACGTATATATACACATATTCATATTTTCCGCAGAGCTGTGATTGGCCAGATGGTTCCAGCCAATCACAGCTCTCTGTGAGAAATAGGAATATGTGTATATATACGGCCGTGCAGGGGACCATAGGAGCACGGCCGCCGCATCCATACATTATACAGGAGCATCACAGCGGGTGTCAGGAGTGATACCCGCAGTGATCTTTCCTTTACTACAAGTACTACTACTCCCAACAATGGAGTACACTCTGCTCCATGCTGGGAGCTGTAGTACCTGCATTAATCGACAGATCGCAGCAGGTGTCAGAAGTTACACTCGCTGCGATATGTCTATTAATGCAGGTACTACAGCTCCCAGCATGGAGCAGAGTGTGCTCCATGTTGGGAGTATTAGTACCAGCAGTAAGGGACAGATCCCAGCGGGTGTCACTCCTCCTGACACCCGCTGCTATCGCCCTTATGTGAATGTCGGGATCAGCTGTTCTCAGGGCTACAGAGCCGGGAGAACAGCTGACGCTGAGCCGTAGGTATACATCGTATATCTACTGCCCAGCAAGAACTTAAAGTGAACCTGCAATGTGTATACAGTATACACATTACTGGCTCACTTAACCCCTTGCTGAGCTGTGCGTTATGCGCAAGCCCAGCAAGGGAAGAGTTAACTTACACTGCTGGACAGTGTAGGTTAACCCTTTGGGCAGTATACACTATATACAGCTATCTATAGATAGCTGTATATAGTGTATACAGAAGATGAAGTCCGCTTTCCTCCCTCGAGTATCAGGCAGGTCCGTGTAGCTCCGCCCCCAGTGATGATGTCATTAGGGGGCGGAGCTACAGAAGGGAACAAGGCTAGTTAATCTGAAGCTCTGTTCACATTGTCCGTTTTGTATAATGTGAACAGACCCTTCTGGCAGTGTCTACCCAGACAGAGAGACTCCAGCTGTTGCTAAACTACAACTCCCAGCATGCCCAGACAGCCAAAGGCTGTCTGGGCATGCTGGGAGTTGTAGTTTTGCACCAATTGGTGGCTCCCTGTTTTGGTAGACATTGCATCATGGGTGCTCTCCCCAGCGGACAGCGCCAAAAATGTCATAACCAATTTTTTGTGTTTTTTTCTTCTCGTTTCAGATCCATGTATGCAGAGGATTACTGCAGATTCAATGGATTATGGCGGATTACTTTTTTTATTTTAATAAAATGGTTAACGAGGGCTGTGGGGGAGTGTTTTTTTAAATAAAATAATTTTTCCAATGTGTGTTTTTTATTTAATTGAATTTTCAGGCTTAGTAGTGAAAGCCGGTCTTATTGACTGAATCCATTACTAAGCCAGGGCTTAGTGCTAGCTCCAAAAACAGCTAGTGCTAACCCCCAATTATTACCCCGGTACCCACCGCCACAGGGGTGCCGGGAAGAGCTGGTACCAACAGGCCCGGAGAGTCAAAAAATGGCGCTCCTGGGCCTAGGCAGCAACAGGCTGGCGTTATTTAGGCTGGTGAGGGAGAGTAACAATGGTCCTCGCCCACCCTGGTAACGTCAGGCTGTTGCTGTTTGGTTGGTATTGTGCTGAGAATGCAAATACGGGGAACCCTCTACGTTTTTTTTTATTTTTTTTATTTAAATAAAATAAAAAACATATAGGGTTCCCCGTATTTTCATTCTCAGCACAATACCAACCAAACAGCAACAGCCTGATGTTACCAGGGTGGGCGAGGACCATTGTTACTGGCCCTCCCCAGCCTAAATAACGCCAGCCTGTTACCGCCTAGGAACAGGAGCACCATTTTTGACACTCCGAGCCTTTTGGTACTGGCTCTTCCCGACATCCCTGTGGCGGTGGGTACCGGGGTAATAATTGGGGGTTAGCTCTAGCTGTTTTTGGGGCTAGCACTAAGCCCTGTCTTAGTAATGGAGTCAGTCAATAAGACCAGCTTCCACTACTAAGCCTGAAAATTGAATAAAGAAAAACACAAGACATTGGAAAAATTATTTTATTTAAAAAACACTCCCCCACAGCCCTCGTTAACCATTTTATTAAAAGAAAAAAATAATAATCCGCCGTAATCCATCAAATCCGCAGTAATCCTCTGTATACACGCATCTGAAACGAGAAGAAAGAAAAACAACACAAAAAATTGGTTATGACATTTTTGGCGCTGTCCGCTGGGGAGAGCACCCATGATGCAATGTCTACCCAAACAGGGAGCCACCAATTGGTGCAAAACTACAACTCCCAACATTCCCAGACAGCCTTTGGCTATCTGGGCATGCTGGGAGTTGTAGTTTAGCAACAGCTGGAGTCTCCCTGTCTGGGTAGACACTGCCAGAAGGGTCTGTTAACATTATGCAAAACGGACAATTTGAACAGAGCTTCAGATTAACTAGCCTTGTTCCCTTCTGTAGCTCCGCCCTCTAATGACGTCATCACTAGGGGGTGGAGCTACACGGACCTGCCCGGTACTCGAGGGAAGTAAGCGGACTTCGTCTTCTGTATACACTACATACATGTGGTAGCCCTTGGGGGGTGTATGGTAGGGATGGTATAATGTTGGTATATGAGGGGTTAATATTAACCCAGCCACTCGTGACGCCAGGGTGAGGGGTGGTATGCTGAATCCATGTTCCGGCCTATCACCGCCCTTCCCAGAAACGATAGGTGCAATGAAATGACTGAAGGTCCACAAGCAGATTTACCTTGAACTTGAATAACTTTACTGCAGTGCTTGCAATATCCAATGCGTAGTAACAGTCTCATATAACAGTTCTTAGGTTGCTTAGCGACTGGCAGAAGTTGCGGACCTTGCATTAAACTTGTAGTTTCTGAATTTAGGGAGTGATGTGCAGATCCGTCCGGATTTAGGGGAAATATTGGGTCCGGTGATACTGCAGAGTGCTTAGGGGATGACACACTCTATAATTTAGATCATTCAGCCGTTGCCGCAAGGCTCAGGCCTAACTCACTGCGATATAGGTCTTCTATCTAGAGATAGCTGTATATAGTGTATAACGCCCAAAGGGTTAACCTACACTGTCCAGCAGTGTAAGTTAAATCTTCCCTTGCTGGGCTTGCACATAGCGCACAGCTCAGCAAGGGGTTAAGTGAGCCAGCAATGTGTATACTGTATACACATTGCAGGCTCACTGTAAGTTCTTGCTGGGCAGTAGATATACGATGTATACCTACGGCTCAGCGTCAGCTGTTCTCCCGGCTATGTAGCCCTGAGAACAGCTGATCCCGACATTCACATCAGGAGGATCGCAGCGGGTGTCAGGAGAAGTGACATCCCTGGGATCTGTTCCTTACTGCAGGTACTAATACTCCCAACATGGAGCACACTCTTCTCCATGCTGGGAGCTGTAGTACCTGCATTAATAGACATATCGCAGCAGAGTGTAACTTCTGACACCCACTGCGATCTGTCTATTAATGCAGGTACTACAGCTCCCAGCATGAGGCAGAGTGTGCTCCACGTTGGGAGTAATAGTACTTGTAGTAAAGGAAAGATCACTGCAGGTATCACTCCTGACACCCGCTGTGATGCTCCTGTATAATGTATGGATGCGGCGGCCGCGCTCCTATGGTCCTCTGCACGGCCGTATATATACACATATTCCTATTTCTCACAGAGAGCTGTGATTGGCTGGAACCATCTGGCCAATCACAGCTCTGCGGGAAATATGAATATGTGTATATATACGTGAGTGCAGGGGACCATAGAAGAGCGGCCACCGCATCTATACCTTATACAAGAGGATTGCAAGGGACCCCTGCGATCTGTCAATTAGTACAGGTAACTACTACTCCCATCATGGAAGAGTGTGTTCCATGCTGGGAGTAGTAGTACTACCTAAAAAATGTTTTTTAGAAAAGTGAAAAACACGCACACACTACATTTTTATTATTGTCGGCTACATTTTTAGTGCTTTACCCGCTCACATAAATTGATCCCTGTTTAAAAATGAATAAACATTTCATAATAAAAAAGATACATTTCGTTAGATACAATTTTTTCCATCACTACTGTATCTATTTTATTATGATTTTTTTTATGTTACCCTACGAAATTTTAATAAAAAAGGTATCTCCATAATTTTTTAGGATCGCTAAAGTCCAAAAAAAGAATAAAAAGATTTACCGAATGTACCCGAATACCGAATGTATCCGAAAAATCAAATTGCATCTTTATCCTTTTTATTATCTTTGTTATCAGAATGAATTCTTTACGTCATTTAGGGATAACGAATGCATTCGTTATTTACAGCTATTCGTATTATCGTGGCTATTCGGGAATGTTCAAAATATGTTTTCGTGCATTCGGATCGGTCCGAATGCCCGAAAACGGTAAAATTCGGTAAATTAGACATTCGTGCTGAACTGAATTGCACATGTCTAGAAGTTACACTGTACCAGGACATTGCGCCCACGACCTCCCGGCGCTCATTACCACAGGTATTGACTCTATTACTATCTCCGATCACGCTCCTGTACATCTTTCTTTGTCTCTGTCCCCTTTCCCCTCCAATTCTTGGCGCTGGAGATTGAATGAAGGCATCCTTTCTAATCAGACTGCTCTAGCTGACATTACGCAACAGTTATCCTTATACTTTGATTTAAACTCTAAGTCGGGAACGGCCTTCATGCGAGGAATATTCATTTCCTGGGGTTCCAAACTGAAGAAAGAGAGGCAGCGCAAGATCACTGACATTCTGTCTGAAATCTCCACCCTGGTGAGGATACACAAGTGTACCGGGGCGATAGCGATTCAGGAGACACTTAAATCCCTATGCACCACCCTTAATACTCTCCTCACCGAAAAATCAGCGGAGGCCTACCTCCACCACAGGCACCGTATTTATGCACACGGGGACAAGGGAGGTAAGCTCATGTCCACACTTATAAAGAAGGCGAGAACAAAACAACGCATTCATGCAGTGAGAGATGAGAGAGGCCACCGGTATACAGACACGCCCTCCATTGCTAAAGCTTTCCAGACGTTTTACACCTCTCTGTATAATTTATCAGAGGGAGAGTCCCCGGACTCTGCTTCCGGACGTAGAGAGGCGACGAAAAAATTTCTGACATCACTAAACCTCCCTACTTTAGACGAACACATGCAGAGAGAACTCATGCTACCTATTACCCCAGAAGAAGTGCAGAGAGTGGTCTCTTTTTTCCCACCGGGGAAGAGTCTGGGCCCGGACGGTCTTCCACTGGAATACTACCGTAAATTTGTGGACGTTCTGATCCCCCACCTCACCTCTGTTTGCGAGGCTTTATTCCGTGGGTCTCCTCTCCCTAAACAGTCCCTTGAAGCACATGTCACTCTCATTCACAAGGAAGGCAAGAACCCAGAAGACTGTGGGAGCTACAGACCAATATCACTTCTGAACTTAGACCTCAAAATCTGGGCTAAACTGCTCTCCTTGAGAATCAAGAGTCATCTTCCCCACTTAGTAGACGTGGACCAGTCGGGATTTGTACCAGGTAGGGAGGGTCGCACGAACACATTGAGACTGCTAACTGCGATCCAACATGCTCACATGAAAAGACTGCCCCTTGTCCTTCTTGGCATTGACGGCATTTGATAGGGTCAATTGGGAGTATATGAAGGAGACGCTACACTGCTTCGGATTTCCCCTGCAGTTTATAACAGCTCTTATGTCCCTTTACACACAACCGTATGCTTCGTTGATGGTCAACGATGACATATCCCCCCGTTCTGGATCACAAACGGGACCAGGCAGGGATGCCCCCTGTCCCCAACCATTTTTATACTAACAATGGAAACGCTTTTACAGAGAGTTCGACAGTTGACCAGTATCTCAGGATACAAAACCCCGAGGGGAGAGCTTAAAGCACTAGCCTTCGCAGATGATTTACTATTTCTCTTAAGTGACCCTGCACACAGACTGCCTAGTTTATTAGACCTGTTCGGAGAATTTGGCTCGCTGTCGTACTTTAAAGTAAATGTTTCTATGTCGGAATTATTAAACATTACTCTATCTGCAGCTAAGATTAGGGAGATCGGCTCCCTGTCCCCTTTCCCCTGGGCCAAATCGTCACTCACGTATCTAGGGGTTAAAATACCTAGCTCGCTCACAAGCATTTTTCAACTTAACTTCAAACCCCTACTAGCAGAGATTAAAGAGACATTGGCTGGATATGATCTTCCCCTGATCCTATGGATGGGTAGGAAAAACCTGGGTAGGAAAAACTCAGATGTTAATAAGTGCAGGTCAATGTTTTGATGCCAGATCTGTACTGTTATCTATACTATGATGGAGAAGGCGCTGCTGCGACAGCGACCCCCTCGCCTACCTTTGTTCCTTATCTCTTTGTATTGTGCGTTAATGACTTTAAAATAAAATAAAAACTTGTTTGAAAAAAAAAAGTCTGATGTGTAAGTGAAAAAAAATGTTTACACTAAAATGCTGTTTTCCCCCCAAATTTTACATTTTTGCAAGGGGTAATAGGAGAAAATGACCCCCAAAATTTGTAAGCCCATTTCTTCTGAGTGTGGAAATACCCCATGTGTGGATGGCAAGTGCTCTGCTGGTGAACTACAATGCTCAGAAGAGAAGGAGCGCCATTGAGCTTTTGGAGAGATAATTTGTTTGGAGTAGTAGTCAGGGGCCATGTGCATTTACAAAGCCCCCGTGGTGCCAGAACAATGGACCCCACACATGTGACCCCATTTTGGAAACTACATCCCTCACAGAATTTTATAAGGAGTGCAGTGAGTATTTACACCCCACTGGTGTTTGACAGGTCTTTGGAACAGTGGGCTGTGCAAATTAAAAATTACATTTTTCATTTTCAAGGACCACTGTTCCAAAAATCTGTCAGACACATGTGGGGTGTAAATGCTCACTGTACCCCTTATTACATTATGTGAGGGGTGTAGTTTCCCAAATGGGGTCACATGTGTGGGGCGGGGTCCATTGTTCTGGCACTATGGGGGCTTTGTAAACACACGTAGCCTTCAATTCCGGACAAAATTTATCTTCAAAAGCCCAATGGTGCTCCTCTCTTCTGAGCATTGTAGTTCGCCCGCAGAGCACTTTCCATCCACATATGGGGTATGTTCTTACTCAGAAGAAATGGGGTTACAAATTTTGGGGGGCTTTTTTCCTATTTTCTGTTTTTTTTACTTTTTTATTTTCCTATCCAACTTTAATGAAAAATTCTTCAAACACCTGTGGGGTGTTAAGGCTCACGATACCACTTGTTACATTCCTTGAGGGGTGTAGTTTCCAAAATGGGGTCATATGTGGGTATTTCTTTTTTTGCGTTTATGTCAGAACCGCTGTAAGATCAGCCACCCTTGTGAAAATCACCAATTTAGACCTTAAATGTACATAGTGCACTCTCCCTCCTGAGCGTTGTGGTGCGTCCGCAGAGCATTTTACGCCCACCTATGGGGTATTTCCGTGCTCAGGAGAAATTGCGTTACAAATTTTAGGGGTATTTTTTTCCTTTTACTGCTTGTGAAAATAAAAAGTATGGGGCAACACCAGCATGTTAGTGTAAACATTTTTATTTTTTTACACAGGCTGGTGCAGCCCCATACTTTTCCTTTTCATAAGGGGTAAAAGGAGAAAAAGCCCCCCAAAATATGTAGTACAATTTCCCCCGATTATGGAAATACCCCATGTGTGGCCCTAAACTGTTTCCTTGAAATATGACAGGGCTCCGAAGTGAGAGAGCGCCATGCGCATTTGAGGACTAAATTAGGGATTGCATAGGGGTGGACATAGGGGTATTCTATCCCAGTGATTCCCAAACAGGGTGCCTCCAGCTGTTGCTAAACTCCCAGCATGCCTGGACAGTCAGTGGCTCTCTGGAAATGCTGGGAGTTGTTGTTTTGCAACAGCTGGAGGCTCCATTTTGGAAACACTGCCGTAAGATACGTTTTTCATTTTTATTGGGGGGGGAACAGTGTAAGGGGGTGTATATATAGTGTTTTACCCTTTATTATGTGTTAGTGTAGTATTTTTAGGGGACATTCGCACTGGCGGATTACAGCGAGTTTCCCGCTAGGAGTTTGCGCTGTGGCGAAAAATTTGCCGCAGCTCAAACTTGAAACATAAACCCCACTGTAAACTCGCCCGTGTGAATTTTCCCTGTATGTTCACATGGGAGGGCAAACCTCCATCTGTTTCAAAACTACAACTCCCAGCATGTACTAACGGACCGTGCATGCTGGGAGTTGTACTTTTGCAATAGCTGGAGGCACACTGGTTGGAAAACCTTCAGTTAAGTTCTGTTACCTAACTCAGCACTTTCTAACCAGTGTGCCTCCAGCTGTTGCAAAACTACAATTCCCAGCATGTACTGATCGCCGAAGGTCATGCTGGGAGATGTAGTTATGCAACAGCCGGAGGTACGCAACTACAACTCCCAGCATGCCAAGACAGCTGTTTGCTATTTGGGCATTCTGGGATTTGTAGTTGTGCAAAAGCTGGAGGGTCACAGGTTGGAGATCACTGTGCATTGATCTCCAAACTGTGGGCCTCCAGATGTTGCAAAACTACAAATCCCAGCATGCCCAGACTGCAAACTGCTTTGTGGGCATTCTAGGAGTTGTAGTTTTGCAACATCTGGAGGGCTACAGTTTAGAGACCACTGTATATTGGTCTCAGACTGTAGACCTCCAGATGTTGCTAGGCAACTCACCGGCTTTCGTAGGATCCAGGGAGCCACATCGCCGTCCTCCTCTTCTGCCGCCGATCACCCCTGCCGATCGCCGCCTGCTGCCGCCGCCGGTTAGTGATTGGGCTTCGGTGCCGGACCCTGTCGGTTTCCCCGTTCTGCCCAGCCTACTGTGGGTGGGTAGAAAGGGGAAACTGAAAGTTAACCCCCCTGCCCCCGATCTGCAATTGGTTGTCGCTTCTTGATGACCATTAGCAGGGATAGGAGGGGTGGCACCCCTGCCACCTCACTCCAATCCCTTCAGGGGGATCGTGGGTTTCTTTGACAACCGCGATCCCCTTTATATACCAGTCACCATAGACCTGTATGACCATAGGTGTGCGCAGCCTATTGCATTAGGGTGTGCATCCTAAAGTACAAACTCACGCCGCACGCATGCGTATATATATATATATATATATATATATACATACATACATATACATACACACACACACACATACAAACACACAAATACACTCTTGCTTGCATGCACACATACATAAACAGAGAAGACACCACTAGATAAATCCATTGTCCCCGTAGTCATCCAGATAGCCAATACAGATACCAAACATGCAAGAAAGTCCAAGACCACAGCACCAAAATTGGAAAAAAAGAGCTATTATTTATTGGTTCCTCAAAAAAACTTTTGGGGAACTAATAAACTACAGTTCTTTTGCACGTATCAGTTTATAATTTTTGGTGCTGTGGTCTTGGACTTTGTTGCAAACCTGTATACCATATAAGTAATTGTATCCAGGATCATATAAAGGTAGATACCAGCTGTACACAGGATCTGTATACCATATAGGGGATTATAGTTACATCTAGGGACTCACAGGTAACATAATTTCTGATCAGCGATGTCCTCTTTCCTTTTCTTGTGTATCTGGATCAGATTGACATGTCAACTTCTTCCAGGTAAAAACCATCTCTTTAGCATCTGCAGGAAAAACATGTTAGACTCTGCATTTTTCCAGTGCAATGCCCTCTCATAATAAGGAATAGTAGGTACCCCATTAAGTAGGCCTTTCCCCCACCATAGACCCCCTCATTAGATAAATACGTCTGAAAGTAGGTAGGTTGTTAGCTATCTAGATAGGTAGGTAGGCAGGTAAGTAGGTAGCTAGCTACATGGGTAGGTTGCAACTATGTCGGTAGCTAGGTATGTTCATAGCTAGGTTGGTTGTTAGCTAGATAGCTTGTTAAGTGTCTAGGTAGATTGTTAGCTAGCTAAGTAGATAGCCATACAGGTAGGTAGTTAGGTTGCTAGGTAAATAGCTAGGTAGGTAGCAAGGTTGGTTATTAGCAACATAGGTGGGTAGCTAGCTAGGTAGCCAGGTAGGCAATTAGCTAGGTAGGTTGTTAGCTAGCTAGGTAGCCATGTAGTTAGGTTGCTAGGTAGATAGATAGCTAGGTAGGTAGCCAAGTAGTTAGGTAGATGGATAGTTAGGTAGGTAGATATTCAGGTTGCTAGATAGCCAGGTAGATAGTCAGGTAGCCAGCTTGCTATGTAGGTAGCCAGGTAGTTAGATAGCCAGGGAAGTAGGAAACCAGGTAGGTAGGTTGTTAGCTAGATTGGCAGGTAGGAATTAACACTTTTCAGGTTAAAATGATGGGTTTCCCAGTACATTAATAATATAGACACTGATTTGAATAGGGACCTTCCATACAATTAAATATACCTTTTATTACGTTCCAATAAAATATCGACTTACACTACAAAATATACAGGCTGCCACCGATCACCTATGGATTAGGACACATTTATCTTATTGCACTTGAGTAGAAGTAGTCTCTCAGGATAAACTCCATATAAAGGGCAAAAACAGTGTATAAAAACACACAAAATATACACACAATTAATTATATATGCGTGACATCACAGGATACACATATGCGGGGGATATTTTCTCCTATTCTGACCCCTATTTTTTATTTCTCCTTATATGTCCTGTATGAGGGGCATTTTTTTGCGCCCCGATCTGTGATTTTTAACGGTTCCATTTTTGTTTCGATGGGACCTTTTGATTGCTTTCTTTTGTCTTTTTGATTAAATTCTGGAGTTGCAGTTAGTTACTAACTACAACTCCCAGCATGCCTTGATACAGCCTGTGGCTCAGCAGCATGTTGGACTATATAGTAGAATATAGTATGGATCAGTGTTTCCCAACCAGAGGTGCCTCCAGCTGTTGCAAAACTGTAACTCCCAGCATGCCCGGACAGCCAACAGCTGTCCAGGCATGCTGGGAGTTGTAGTTTTGCAACAGCTGGAGGCACTCTGGTTGGGAAACACTGGTATAGTATATGGTGCAACATTCTGGTAGTTGGTGGATTGGTTATATAAATACCGGCCAGGTGGCACCCTACTTTAGACTCCTCTGCCCCCTGCCCCTCTGTCCCCTCCTCCTGTACATTTGCTCCTTCCCAGCCCCCTCTGCCACCACTTCTTCGCACTGTTCTGTGACTGTCCCTCCACAGACCCCCTCCTTCACAATCTTTTGATCCCTGACCCCAACAACCACCCCCCCTCCTGGTCACGCCTGGCTGCTGCCTTCTGCAGTGGTTTAAGCTCCGAGCTTCCGTCCTGCTCGGAGCAGCCGGGGCAGGGGGGCGTGCCTGCGCACGGAAGTGTGCTACTCCTAAAGTAGCAGTGTCCCCGGCCCGACCTAAGGAACTTGGGACCGGAGGACCTGCCCTGAGTGGGGTCCCTTTCTGCGCGCCAGAGTGGTCCCACTGTTTTACAAATATATTTAAAAAATGGAGGAAGATTTTAAAAAAAGCCAGAGCAGCTGACATCCGGGGCCCAGGCCCCGAATAAAATGACCTAGTGACGCCCCTGAGTCTGGGCTTGATTAGGGTGTGCCCAGGCACACCCGGCACACCCCGTGCGCACGCCTATGTGTATGACCCGGAATCGGCGCAAATCGCCGGTGTAAATACACCGGCGATTTGCAGCGATCGCCGACATGTTGCACGGGATGCCTGCTGAATGATTTCGGCTGGGATCCCAGTCCGGTCCCCGCCCAGCGTGTGGTGGGGATCGGAATTCCCAGGGGCGTATGGATACGCCCTGGGTCCTTAACGATCAAAAACCCAGGGCGTATCCATATGCCCTGGGTCCTTAAGGGGTTAAGGGGTTAATAAAAGTAATAGTAATAATAATAATAATTATACTGTTTCTACCATATCCACTTATCCAGAGATTTTATGCTAGAGATATATTGTCATCCTCCATTCCTGGGAATCCACCTCTCCCCTTCTACAGATCTCTGATTCCTTAATCATCCAATAGGGGGGCTTGTTTCCCACTTATGTACAAAAAAATTTCTAGGTGGACAATATCTTCTGTCTCCATTACAAGCTGTATGTCCAATATGGGAAATGTGCCTTGAATTATGCAGCTCCTCGCTCACTTGTTAATGTATCAAGTGACCCAGAGCCCACCACGTGGAGGTGGCTGCATTTCGGGCTCCTCCCCACCCCCACCCCCAACCATATGCAGACCTTGTGTGACCCAATCAGCATCTTGTTAAATTGGTTCACATTGATCGTCAATGGCCTTTGCTGTAATACTTCTTAGCTTTGTATGTAGGAAGTAAAATGGCATCTTGAATGTGGTCATCATGCCGGTTAGTGTGCGGTTGGCCATGGCCCATGCTCCAACCCACACATTGGATACATAATTGGACCACTTCAGTTTGCTTTTAGCATATTGCCAAGTCCGCTGCAGCCAAGACACTTTGGGCTCCGAGGCATCTTCAGAGGTTGTTGGTAAATTCATCTGGTTATCCGCCATGGTGACTGTCACATGATCGCTGTGCCTGGATTCATGTGGGTCTGAATTGTCACCTAAAGCCATGTCAATAGCCACATCTGCTCGCTGACCACGGTGCTTAATCTTCTTCCCAGGTATTTTATGGATCTCATAATATGGTGGAGTGACCTTATAATGATATAGGTTAGTATACCGCCAAAGGAAACTCGTCACGTAATGTATGAGACACACGACAGGCACCGAGAGAACTGGGATATCTGCAAAATAGCGACAGGATACAATATATTAGACCTATATTCATTCATTTATTTATGTATATATATATGTAAATACATATGTTCATATATATGTATATATATATATATACATATATATACTTTTTTTGTTAAAACTATAATTTATACGGCAAACTATCAATATTTTATAGGCTATATGCTAGAAGATTAGATGTCATGGATCACTGTATTGTCACTGTATGGAGCTTTTTTTAAACTTATGTGTGACTAAAACATTGTTATTATAATTATATTACTACTATTATTATATTATTTCACTAATATCAGAGTAGTTTCCCATGTTTTCTTTTAGAAGGCAAAATACTTAAAGCATTGATTCACAAACTGAAATCATTTATCTCACAGGAATAAACATTTGCTCAATTGCTGTAAGAGACTTAAAGGAGTACTCTGCCTCTAGACATCTTATCCCCTACCCAAAGGATAGGGGATAAGATGTCTGATTGCAGGGGTCCCGCAGCTGGTACCTCAGCGATCTCTGTGCAGCACCCAGCGTTCATTCAGCATTCGACAGGGTCGCAACTTCACGGCCACGCCCCTCGTGAGGTAACACCACAACCTTCCCATAGACTTACATTGAGGGGGCGTGGCCCTAATGTCACAACCCCCGCCGCCCGCTCCAAGCGTTTGGAACAAAATGTGCCGAACGCTGGGGAAGCCCCCCTTTAAAGCCACCCAGGATAGACTGTACAAGAGAACATCAGTAACTTTACTGCACTCTACTATATTAACTTTACACTAATACATTCATGTTAAATCCATTTATAAACAGAAATTTTGGAAGTTTTCATTATTCCTACCTCTTAGCTTCATGGTCACCGTCCTTACAGGATCCTTTTGCCTAAATAGACAAAATTCTCTTCAATTTGCAAAATAAGCGCAGGTCTAGTAGGAGAACGTGTTCACCCGCCGAACCGAGGAAATAAGTGTTAGGGATTGGATTCTACCCTGGAGAAAGTCTCTTTGATGTGTGATGTCACAGCAGATGACATCACGTGTATGTGTATCCATTGTAATGGCTGTACTGTACTTTACTTACACTATGTACAGTTATACTGGGGGTTTACAAAGGATTTGACGATTACAGTTTTAACCCCTTCAGGGTCACAGCCCTTTTTGGTCTTGAGGACAAAGGACATTTTCATTTTTACATTTTCATTTTTTCCTCCTCCCCTTCTAAGAGCCATAAATCTTTTAATTTTCCACCCAAAGACCAATATGAGTTGTTGTTTATTTTGCGACCAACTGTACTTTGTAATGTACGGTAACATAAAATGTACGGTACTATAAAAAAATATATATATATTATTTACGGCTGGAAATTGAAAAGAAAACCACAATTTGGCAACTTTTGAGGGTTTTCGTTTTTATTCACTGACATGTTCTTTTTATACTGCGGGTCAATGCTTGGGTAAACGCTTTACTCTTTTTGTACTGCTTCAAAAAAAAATCTAACTTTTTGAACAATATAAGTATGTTTTAAACTGTATGAGGGCTAATTGTTTGCTGTATATGGAAAAATAAAAAAAAAGTTATAGAGGTCAGAAGAGGACAATTTTAAACGTACTAATTTTGGTGTAAAAGTAATAATTTTTTTTTAACAGAAGTAAAACAAAATCAAACCTTAATAAGCTGTGTATCAATTTAATCGTATGGATCTACAGAATATATATAAGGTGTCATTTTTACCGAAAAGTGCACTGTGTAGAATCTGAACCCCCTAAAAAAAAAAAATCAGAATGGAGTTTTTTTTTCCCCCCTAGTTTTTCCGTAGATTTTGTGGTGAAATGATTGATGTCATTACAAAGTACAATAGGTGGCACAAAAAAACAGCCCTTATAGGACTCTGTATGTAGAAAATTGAAAGTGTTATGATTTTAAGAAGGTGAGGAGGTAAAAACTAAGTGCAAAAATGAAAAAACCTGTCCTGAAGGGGTTAAAAATATATAAATACCGTATATCCCGGCGTATAAGACGACTTTTTAACCCCAAATTTTCTTCTGAAAAGCCGGGGGTCGTCTTATACGCCGGGTATTGAGGTCCGGGATAGGAAAACTTCTGACTATCTGCCCGGGCGGGCTCCTGTGTGTAGCTGCAGGCGGGGGCCGGCCAGAGCAAGTAAAAACTAATACTGTATACTAAAAACCAGGGTGCCTCCAGCTGTTGTGAAACTACAACTCCCAGCACGGCAAAGTTGGGGGTCGTCTTATACGCCAAGTCATCTTATACGCCGGCATGGTCACTGCACCTGCACTCACATTTAAAGAAGATCTGTAGTGCTTATAACTTATCCCCCATCCTAAGGATAGGGTATAAGTTATAGATCACGGGGGGGTACGAGCGATCGGGCCCCCCACCATCTTCTGTACGGGGCCACAGTTATGTACAGGAAAGGGGGTGTTCCATCCCCGCTTGACGCGGCAGCGGGCACACCCCTCCATGTATTTCTATGGGAGTCATGGAAGGGCGTGCCGGCTGCCGCGTCATGCGGGAACAGAATGCCCCCTTTCCTGTTCATTGCCACGGCCCCATACAGGAGATCGCGGGGGGCCCCAGTGCCCGGACCCCCCCGCGATTTATAACTCATCCCCTATCCTTAGGTTGGGGTATAAGTTATAAGCACTAAAGATCTCCTTTAACCTGTTGGGGACGGAGGGCATACCTATACGCCCTCCGCCCACCACCTTTCTATAATGCGGGGCCACGCCGTGGCCCAGCGTCATAGCGGGTCGGGCCAGGCCCCTAACAACAGCCGGGAGCCGAGGCTAATAGCGAGCAGCACTGATCGTGGTTTCGCGCGCTATTAACCCTTTAGATGCAGCGTTCAACTTGATCACTGTCCGAACGCCAAATGACTGCTCAGTGCCTGAGATCCAGGTATGAGCAGTCAAGCGGCAGAATCATTGATCAATGGTTTCCTATGAGAAACCATTGATCAATGTAAAAGATCAGTGTGTGCAGTGTTATAGGTCCCTATGGGAGCTATAACATTGAAAAAAAAAGTGAAAAAAGCTTGAATCACCCCCCTTTTTCCGTAAAAAAAAAATCCAAAAACTGTGTAAATAAACATATATGGTATCGCCGCATGCAGAAATGTCAGAAATATAAAAATATATAGTTAATTAAACCGCACAGTCAATGGTATACGTGCAAAAAATAAGCCATCATATGGATTTTGTGGGGTTGTGATCTTTAACCCCTTCAGGACCAAGCCCATTTTGGCCTTAAGGACCAGAGCGTTTTTTGCACATCTGACCACTGTCACTTTAAACATTAATAACTCTGGAATGCTTTTAGTTATCATTCTGATTCCGAGATTGTTTTTTCGTGACATATTCTACTTTAACATGGTGGTAAATTTTTGTGGTAACTTGCATCCTTTCCTTGTGAAAAATCCTAAAATTTGATGAAAAATTAGAAAATTTTGCATTTTTCTAACTTTGAAGCTCTCTGCTTGTAAGGAAAATGTATATTACAAATAAAAAAAAAATTTATTCACATATACAATATGTCTACTTTATGTTTGCATCATAAAAGTGACGAGTTTTTACTTTTGGAAGACACCAGAGGGCTTCAAAGTTCAGCAGCAATTTTCCAATTTTTCACAAAATTTTCAAACTCACTATTTTTCAGGGACCAGTTCAGGTTCGAAGTGGATTTGAAGGGTCTTCATATTAGAAATACCCCACAAAAGACCCCATTATAAAAACTGCACCCCCCAAAGTATTCAAAATGACATTCAGTCATCATTTTAACCCTTTAGGTGTTTCACAGGAATAGAAGCAAAGTGAAGGAGAAAATTCACAATCTTCATTTTTTACACTCGCATGTTCTTGTAGACCCAATTTTTGAATTTTTACAAGGGGTAAAAGGAGAAAATGTATACTTATATTTGTAGCCCAATTTCTCTCGAGTAAGCACATACCTCATATGTCTATGTAAATTGTTCGGCGGGCGCAGTAGAGGGCTCAGAAGGGAAAGAGCGACAAGGGGATTTTGGAGAGTACGTTTTTCTGAAATGGTTTTTGGGGGGCATGTTGCATTTAGGAAGCCCCTATGGTGCCAGAACAGCAAAAAAACCTCACATGGCATACCATTTTGGAAACTAGACCCCTTGAGGAACATAACAAGGAATAAAGTGAGCCTTAATACCCCACAGGTGTTTCACGACTTTGGCATATGTAAAAAAAAAAATATTTTTTTTCACAAAAATGTGTGTTTCCCCCCAAATTTCACATTTTTCCAAGGGTTAATAGCAGGAAATACCCCCCAATATTTGTAACCCCTTCTCTTCTGAGTATGGAGGTACCCCATAAGTTGACCTGAAGTGCACTATGGGCGAACTACAATGCTCAGAAGAGAAGGAGTCATATTTGGCTTTTTGAGAGCAAATTTTGCTCGGGGGGCATGTCGCATTTAGGAAGCCCCTATGGTGCCAGAACAGCAAAAAAAAAAACACATGGCATACCATTTTGGAAACTAGACCCCTTGAGGAATGTAACAAGGAATAAAGTGAGCCTTATTACCCCACAGGTGTTTCACGACTTTTGCATATGTAAAAAAAAAAAAAAAAAAAATTCCACTAAAATGTGTGTTTCCCCCAAATTTCACATTTTTGCAAGGGTTAATAGCAGGAAATACTCCCCAATATTTGTAACCCCTTCTCTTCTGAGTATGAAGGTACCCCATAAGTGGACCTGAAGTGCACTATGGGCGAACTACAATGCTCAGAAGAGAAGGAGTCATATTTGGCTTTTTGAGAGCAAATTTTGCTCGGGGGGCATATCGCATTTAGGAAGCCCCTATGGTGCCAGAACAGCAAAATAACCCCACATGGCATACCATTTTGGAAACGAGACCCCTTGAGAAATGTAACAAGGGATACAGTGAGCATTTGCCCCCCACTGGTGTCTGACAGATCTTTGGAACAGTGGGCTGTACGGGCGTCACTGCGCAGCGGCGTCTATGCAGCGTACTAGGCCGGAGCCTGCCCGGAGTGGAGAAGATGACCGCCGGAGAAGGACAGCCCGGACCGGTTCATTCTTCACCCGGAACGCCCCCGGACACTACAGGAAGGAAGGACGGATGGCCCGGACCACCCTGACAGGTAATGGGAGAGAAGCGGGTTGTGGCGGCGGCCTATGGCAGCGGCCCCGCAAAAGCCACTGCAGATCATTGATTTAAAGCGCCCGCTTTAAATCAATGATCTGCAGCAATGTCGCAGGGGGTTAAATAGCCGATAACTTATACCGGAATATCGGTATAAGTTATCGGCTATCGGCCCTAACCTGCACCGATTATCGGTATCGGCCCTAAAAAAACGATATCGGTCAATCCCTAGATAATACACACAGTGATGTCACAGTACAGGGATAATACATACAGTGATGTCACAGTACAGGGATAATACACAGTGATGTCACAGTACAGGGATAATACATACAGTGATGTCACAGTACAGGGATAATACACAGTGATGTCACAGTACAGGGATAATATACACAGTGATGTCACAGCACATGGATAATACACAGTGATGTCACAGTACAGGGATAATACACACTGTGATGTCACAGTACAGGGATAATACACACAGTGATGTCACAGTACAGGGATTATACACAGTGATGTCACAGTACAGGGATAATATACACAGTGATGTCACAGCACATGGATAATACACAGTGATGTCACAGTACAGGGATAATACACACAGTGATGTCACAGTACAGGGATAATACATACAGTGATGTCACAGTACAGGGATAATACACAGTGATGTCACAGTACAGGGATAATACACAGTGATGTCACAGTACAGGGATAATATACACAGTGATGTCACAGCACATGGATAATGCACAGTGATGTCACAGTACAGGGATAATACACACTGTGATGTCACAGTACAGGGATAATACACACAGTGATGTCACAGTACAGGGATAATACACAGTGATGTCACAGTACAGGGATAATACACACAGTGATGTCACAGCACATGGATAATACACAGTGATGTCACAGTACAGGGATAATACACAGTGATGTCACAGTACAGGGATAATACACACTGTGATGTCACAGTACAGGGATAATACACACAGTGATGTCACAGTACAGGGATGATATACACAGTGATGTCACAGTACAGGGATAATACACACAGTGATGTCACAGTACAGGGATAATACACACAGTGATGTCACAGTACAGGGATGATATACACAGTGATGTCACAGTACAGGGATAATACACACTGTGATGTGTACAGCTGGTATCTACCACTATAAGGCCAGTGTATGTGGGAGTATTGGTATTTGTAAAATGAATTTTATACAGTGTCAATTGGTGTTAGTCGGTCATTAGTCAGTCACAATGGTAGTCGTGGTCATGGTGTGGCAGTATCATTTGTTTCTTGCTAGTAACGCTCACAACTAACAGTAAGCACCTTTTGTCTGGAGGTGCTGACCATTTTTATTTTTTTGTACTGGTATTATCAGTAATATTGGTGTCAGTAACAGTATGACCATAATATGTATGATGACAATATTTCCTCCCTGTATGCTGGTATTATTGGTAATATTGGTCTCAGTATACAGGATTTGGTCAGTTACAGTATGATGGTAATATGTATGGTGATAATATTCCTCCTTGTATACTGATATTATTTGTAATATTAGTCTCAGTATACAGGTCATTGTTCGCACTAGCGTCTAGCTCACCGGTGCGTCATGGAGCCGCTTTGCCTGCACACCCTGGAATTAAGGGTACGTTCCCACACGGCGTATTTGCTGCTGCGTATTTTATTTTCCCTGTTGAAGTCAATGGGTAGGAAAATACGCAGCACCAAATACGCAGCAAATACGCAGCAAAATACACCACGTGGGAATGCACCCTTAAGCATGAAGTCTTGCAAAAGATTGGTGAGCTGCCTGTAATTTTTCTACATCATTGTGATTGGATGAACTGTCTTTACCTATATTACGTGAGCACCACCATATTACAAGCCTGTGCTGTCTGATACTTTAGAGTCCGGATTATAGGACCAACGTATTTTTTGTGAACCACACAATACAGGTAGTGCCAGCACGCTTCTATCTACACATATATTACTTATGTTAATGTTTGACAGGGAACTGGCCAAAAAATAAGTGACATGTCACTTCTTCTCCACGTAGACACCTGCTGAAGCTGCCTTTAAAGTCAATGAGATCTTCATGGTCCCCCGATGCTGCCCTTGGCTTGGATATAATTTGCACGTGCAATGTATAAATGTGGTGTTGTTATAATTGCCCCCCCTACTTTTGTCCTGGCCCCCAGTGTGCCCCCCCAAAATTTGAAAGCTGGAGACGCCACTGCGTGTGGTGTCCCGGTACCGCATCCTATACGGTACCTGTTTATAGGTCCCCATAGCCAGAGTCCCTAGGACTCTGTGGACCTTCAGTCTTTATTCTTATGCACCTATCGTTACTGGGAAGGGCGGCGATAGGCCGGAGAGTCATCTCAACATACAAGCCCTCAGCCTGGCGTCACCAACTATAGGGTTATCATTAACCCCTGATATACCAAAGCAAATCTCTGACTGTACTACCCCTACCCCTGAGACTTACCACACACGCAACTATAACTTCCAGCATGACAAGTCAGCAGTTTGCTGTTCGTGCATGCTGGGAGTTGTAGTTTTGCAACATCTGGAGGGCCTCAGTTTAGAGATCATTGCACAGTGATCTCCAAACTGTGGCCCTCCAGATGTTGCAAAACTACAAATCCCAGCATGCCCTGACAGCCAACAGCTGTCTGGGCATGCTGGGAGTTGTAGTTTAGCAACATAAGGAGGCTCACAGTTTACAGAAATCACTGCATGGTGACAATCAGATATCCAAGACAGCTGATGTCCCCTAGACAGGAGCACTAGGATGGGTATGGGGGGGTTATAGGGGTCTGTTTGATGTTTTATTTCACACAGAGCTCACACAGCTCCAATCTCCTCACAGATCTCCCTACACTGAGGAGATCGGAGCTGTGAAAGGCAGTTTTTTTCAACTGCCTCTGCTGTGATTGGTCAATCTGGATTGATTGACCAATCACAACAATCAGGGGGCCAGGCCAGCCATGGGGAGACCCGCGGACGATGTCTGTGATGATCAGCTGTCTATGAAAGCTGAAGTCACTTCAATGTCACAGCATGTTTCCATGTTTACATGCTGTGACAGTTTAGCTTCAGGACGAGCCGGCTCATCTAACGCGGCAAGTACTCGCTGATTAGGACGATCAATTAATACTGATCGGTAATATCAACAATCTACTTCTCTGGTCTGACAACGTCACAAAATGTGGGCTCAAAATTGAGCAAAAAAGCCCCCAGAGTACGGATATTCATGGTGCGGCATAGTATGTTTTTAATACTTTTTTTATTTCTGAGGACGGTGGATGGGACCAGAGCATTTTTTGCACATCTGACCACTGTCACTTTAAGCATTACTAACTCTGGAATGCTTTTACTTATGAAGTTGATTCCGAGATAGTTTTTTCGGGACATATTCTACTTTATCATAGTGGTAAGTTTTCGTCGATACTTACATCATTTCTTGGTAAAAAATTCCAAAATTTGAAAATGTTGCTTTTTTTTTAACCTTGAAGCTCTCTGCTTGTGAGGAAAATAGACATACCAAATAAATTATATGTTGATTCACATATACAATCTCTTCATGTTTGCATCATAAAGTTGACATGTTTTTTTTTTTACTTTTGGAAGACATCAGTGGGCTTCAAAGTTCAGCAGCAATTTTCAAATTTTTCTCAAAATTTTCAAAATCTGAATTTTTCAGGGACCAGTTCAGATTTGAAGTGGATTTGAGGGGTCTTCATATTAGAAATACCCCATAAATTACCCCATTATAAAAACTGCACCCATCAAAGTGTACAAAATTATATTCAGAATGTTTGTTAACCCTTTAGGTGTTTCACAGGAATAGCTGTAAGTTTAAGGAGAAAATTGAAGACCCAGTATTTACACCCCACTGGCGTTTGACAGATCTTTGGAACTGTAAGCTGTGCAAATGAAAAATTACAATTTTCATTTTCAAGGACCACTGTTCCAAAAATCTGTCAGACACCTGTGGGGCGTAAATGCTCACTGTACCCCTTATTACATTATGTGAGGGGTGTAGTTTCCAAAATAGGGTCACATGTGGGAGGGGTCCATTGTTCTGGCTCTATGGGGGCTTTGTAAACACATGTGGCCTTCAATTCCGGACAAAATTTATCTTTAAAAAGCCCAATGGTGCTCCTTCTCTTCTGAGCATTGTAGTTCACCCGCAGAGCACTTTACATCCACATATGGGGTATGTTCTTACTCAGAAGAAATGGGGTTACAAATTTTGGGGGGCTTTTTCATATTTTCCCTTGTGAAAATGAAAAATTTAGGTTAACACCAGCATATTATGTTTAGTTTTTTTTTCTCATTTTCCCATCCAAATTTAATGAAAAATTTTCAAACACCTGTGGGGTGTTAAGGCTCACTGTACCCTTTGTTACGTTCCATGAGGGGTGTAGTTTCCAAAATGAGCCGCTGTAAAATCAGCCACCCCTGTGCAAATCACCAAATTAGACCTCAAATGTACATAGTGCGCTCTCACTCCTGAGCCCTGCTGTGCGTCCGCAGAAAATTTTACGGCCACATATGGGGTATTTCCGTGCTCAGGAGAAATTGCGTTACAAATTTTGGGGGTCTTTTTTTCCTTTTACTGCTTGTGAAAATAAAAAGTAGGGGGCAACACCAGCATGTTAGTGTAAACATTTTTATTTTTTTACATTAACAGGCTGGTGTAACCCCCAACTTTTCCTATTCATAAGGGGTAAAAGGAGAAAAAGACCCCCACGCCAGTGATTCCAAACAGGGTGCCTCCAGCTGTTGCTAAACTCCCAACATGCCTGGACAGTCAGTGGCTGTCCGGAAATGCTGGGAGTTGTTGTTTTGCAGCAGCTGGAGGCTCTGTTTTGGAAACACAGCCATACGATAAGTTTCTCATTTTTATTGGGGGGGAGGGGGACAGTGTAAGGGGTGTATATGTAGTGTTTTACCCTTTATTATGTAGTGTAGTGTTTTTGGGGTACATTCGCACTGGCGGAGGTTTTCGTTGAGTTTCCCACTAGGAGTTTGGGCTGTGGCGAAAAATTTGCCGCAGCTCAAACTTGAAGCAGAAAATTCACTGTAAACTCGCCCATGTGAATGTACCCTGTACATTCACATGGGGAGGCAAACCTCCAGCTGTTTCAAAACTACAACTCCCAGCATGCACTGACAGACCATGCATGCTGGGAGATGTACTTTAGCAATAGCTGGAGGCACACTGGTTGGAAAACCTTCAGTTAGGTTCTGTGACCTGACTCAGTACTTTCCAAACAGTGTGCCTCCAGCTTTTGCAAGACTACGATTCCCAGCATGTACTGATCACCAAAGGGCATGCTGGGATTTGTAGTTTTGCAACAGCTGGAGGGTCACAGTTTAAGAGATCGCTGTACAGTGATCTCCAAACTGAGGCCCTCCAGATGTTGCAAAACTACATATCCCAGCATGCCCAGACAGCAAACTGCTGTGTAGGTATGCTAGGAGTTGTAGTTTTGCAACATCTGGAGGGCTCCAGTTTAGAGACCACTGTATTGTGGTCTCAGACTGTAGACCTCCAGATGTTGCCAGGCAACTCACCAGCTTCCGTAGGATCCAAGGAGCCGCAATCGCCTTTCTCCTCTTCTGCCGCCGATCACCCCCATCGATTGCCGCCTGCTACCGCCGCCCATGAGTAATTAAACTTCGGCGGCAGTCCCTGTCAGTTTCCCCATTCTGCCCAGCCTACTGTGGGTGGGCAGAACAGGGAAACCAAAAGTTAACCCCCCGCCCCCGATTTGCTATTGGTTGTCGCTTCTTGATGACCAATAGTAGGGATAGGAGGGGTGGCACCCCTGCCACCTCACTCCTATTCCTTCAGGGGGATCGTGGGTGTCTCGGATAACCGATATCCCCCTTATATTCCGGGTCACCATAGACCCGTATGACCCAGAATTGGCGACATGTTGCATGGGATGCCTGCTGAATGATTTCAGGAGGCATCCCAGTCCAGTCCCCAACCGGTGCGCGGCGGGGACTTGAATTCCCATGGGCGTATGTATACGCCCTGGGTACTTAACGATCAAAAACCCAGGGTGTATCCATACGCCCTGGGTCCGCAAAGAGTTAAGGGGTTAATAATAATAGTAATTAAAATAATGATATTGTTTCTACCATATCCACTTATCCAGAGATATTATGCTAAAGTTATATTGTCATCCTCCATTCCTGGGAATCCACCTCTCCCCTTATACAGATCTCTGATTCCTTAATCATCCAATAGGGGGGCTTGTTTTCCCACTTATGTGCAAAATCCATGTGGACAATATCTTCTGTCTCTATTACAAGCTGTATGTCCAATATGGGAAATGTGCCTTGAATTATGCAGCTCCTCGCTCACTTGTTAATGTATCAAGTGACCCAGAGCCCACCACGTGGAGGTGGCTGCATTTCGGGCTCCTCCCCACCCCCACCCCCAACCATATGTAGATCTTGTGTGACCCAATCAGCCGTCTTGTTAAACTGGTTCACATTGATCGTCAATGGCCTTTGCTTTAATACTTCTTAGCTTTGTATGTAGGAAGTAAAATGGCATCTTGAATGTGGTCATCATGCCGGTTACTGTCCATTTGGCCATGGCCCATGCTCCAACCCAAACATTGGATACATAATTGGACCACTTCAGTTTGCTTTTAGCATATTGCCAAGTCCGCTGCAGCCAAGACACTTTGGGCTCCGAGGCATCTTCAGAGGTTGTTGGTAAATCCATCTGGTTATCCGCCATGGTGACTGTCACATGATCGCTGTGCCTGGATTCATGTGGGTCTGAATTGTCACCTAAAGCCATGTCAATAGCCACATCTGCTCGCTGACCACGGTGCTTAATCTTCTTCCCAGGTATTTTATGGATCTCATAATATGGTGGAGTGACCTTATAATGATATAGGTTAGTATACCGCCAAAGGAAACTCGTCACGTAATGTATGAGACACACGACAGGCACCGATAGAACTGGGATATCTGCAAAATAGCGACAGGATACAATATATTAGACCTATATTCATTCATTTATTTATGTGTATATATATATATATATATATATATATATGTATATATATATATATATATATATATATATGTCTGTGTGTGTGTGTTCACACAAAATCATTTTTCTCACAGGAGTAAACCTTTACCCAATTGCTGTAAGAAACTTAAAGGGGTACTCTGCCCCTAGACATCTTATCCCCTATGTAAAGGATAGGGGATAAGATGTCTGATCGCCGGGGTCCCGCAGCTGGGACCCCAGCGATCTCTGTGCAGCACCTAGCCTTTATTCAGAACACTGGGTGACAGGGTCGTAATGTCACAGCCGCGCCCCTCGTGACATCACGCCACACCCCCTCCCATAGACTTACATTGAGGGGGCGTGGCCGTGATGTCACGACCCGCACCGCCCGCTCCAAGCATTCAGAACTCTACTATATTAACTTTACACTAATACATTCATGTTAAATCCATTTATAAACTGAAATTTTGGAAGGTTTCATTATTCCTACCTCTTAGCTTCATGGTCACCGTCCCTACAGGATCCTTTTGCCTAAATAGACAAAATTCTCTTCAATTTGCAAAATAAGCGCAGGTCTAGTAGGAGAACGTGTTCACCCGCCGAACCGAGGAAATAAGTGTTAGGGATTGGATTCTACCCTGGAGAAAGTCTCTTTGATGTGTGATGTCACAGCAGATGACATCACGTGTATGTGTATCCATTGTAATGGCTGTACTGTACTTTACTTACACTATGTACAGTTATATACTGGGGGTTTACAAAGGATTTGAAGATTACAGTTTTAACCCCTTTAGAAGTCACAGCCCATTTTGGTCTTGAGGACAAAGGACATTTTCATTTTTATGTTTAAAATTTTTCCTCCTCCCCTTCTAAGAGCCATAAATCTTAAAATGTTCAACCTAAAGACCCATATGAGGGTTTGTTTCTTTTGCGACCAACTGTACTTTGTAATGAAACCTTTAATTTTAACATAAAATATATGGTACTATAAAAATGTATATATATTATTTGCGGCAGGAAATTGAGAAGTAAACCGCAATTTTGCAACTTTTGATAGTTTTTATTTTTACACAGTGAAGTGTATGATAACACTGACATGTTCTTTTTATACTGTGGGTCAATGTTTGGGTACACGCTTTACTCTTTTTGTACTGTTTAAAAAAAAAATCAAACTTTTTGAACAATGTAAGTACGTTTTAAATTGTATGAGGGCTAATTTTTTTCCGAATACATCCCTGCATAAGGAAAAAGTTATAGAGGTCAGAAGAGGACAATTTTAAACGTACTAATTTTGGTGCAAAAAGTTATAACTTTTAATGTTAAACAAAATCAAACCTTAATGAGCTGGATATCAATTTAATTGTATGGATCTAAAGAACAAGGTGTCATTTTTACCGAAAAGTGCACTGTGTAGAATCGGAAGTCCCTAAAAAAAAATTCAAAATGGTGTTTGTTTTTTTTTCAATTTTGCCCCACTAATATTTTTTTTCTCGTTTTGCTGTAGATTTTGTGGTGAAATGATTGATGTCATTACAAAGTACAATATGTGGCGCAAAAAAACAGCCCTTATAGGAGTCTGTGTTATGATTTTAAGAAGGTGAGGAGGAAAAAACTTAAGCGCAAAAATGAAAACCTGTTGTCCTGAATTTTTCATGTTCACTGCACCTGCACTCACATTTAACCCCTGGACATGTTTTATTCATATGGTTATGCTTGTATTGGCACTTAATCTGTGATTTGTTGTTTTTATCGGTACCACATTTGCGTACATGTGATTTTTGATGACTTTTTTTTATTTTATTTTTTTCTGGGATGTGATCACAATTCAGCATTGGACTTTTTTTATTTTTACGTTTTATGCCCTTCACCATATGGAATCATTAACACTATATTTTAATAATTCTGACTTTTCTGGACATTGTTATGCCAAATATGTTGATTTATTTTATTTTTTTTACAAATTTTTATTTGTAAAATGGGAAGAGGGGGAATTAATTTTTTTATTGGAGGAGATACTTATTCCCATTATTAAATTATAACTGTTAATAGCTATCTTTTGATTTTTAATACTGATCAGTAATATCGACAATCTACTTCTCTGGTCTCAAGATCTCTGGAGATGGCGCACTACAATGCTCAGAAGAGGAGGAGCGCCATTGAGCTTTTGGAGAGAGAATTTGTTTGGAATGGGAGTCAGGGACCATGTGCGTTTACAAAGCCCCCCGTGGTGCCAGAACAGTGGACCCCCCCCACATGTGAACCGATTTTGGAAACTACACCCCTCACAGAATTTAATAAGGGGTGCAGTGAACATTTACACCCCACTGGCGTTTGACAGGTCTTTGGAACAGTGGGCTGTGCAAATGAAAAAATGCATTTTTCATTTTCAAGGACCACTGTTCCAAAATTCTGTCAGACACCTGTGGGGTGTAAATGCTCACTGTACCCCCTTATTACATTACATGAGGGGTGTAGTGTCCAAAATGGGATTACATGTGGGGGGGGTCCATTGTTCTGGTACTATGGGGGCTTTGTAAACACACGTGGCCTTCAATTCCGGACAAAATTTTTCTTCAAAAGCCCTATGGCACTCCTTCTCTTCTCAGCATTGTAGTTCACCCGCAGAGCACTTCACATCCACATATGGGGTATGTTCTTAATCAGAAGAGCAAATTTTGGGGGGCTTTTATTCCTATTTTCCCTTGTGAAAATGAAAAATTTAGGGTAATGCCAGCATTTTAGTGAATTTTTTTTTGTTTTTTTCATTTTCCCATCCAACTTTAATGAAAATTCTTTAGTGTTAAGGCTCACTATACCCCTTATGTTCTGTGCGGGTTGTAGTTTCCAAAATGGGGTCACATGTGGGTATTTATTTTTTTGCGTTTATGTCAAAACCACTGTAAAATCAGCCACCCCTGTGCAAATCACCAATTTAGGCCTCAAATGGGCTCTCACTCCTGAGCCTTGTTGTGCGTCTGAGAGCATTTTACACCCACATATGTTGTATTTACGTGCTTTTCCTTTTACCGCTTGTGAAAATAAAAAGTATGGGGAAACATCAGCATGTTAGTGTAAAAATTTTAATTTTTTTACACTAACAGGCTGGTGTAGCCCCCAACTTTTCCTTTTCATAAGGGGTAAAAGGAGAAAAAGCCCCCCAAAATTTGTATTGCAATTTCTCCCAAGTACGGAAATACCCCATATGTGTCCCTAAACTGTTTCCTTGAAATACGACAGGGCTCCAAAGTCAGAGAGCGCCATGTGCATTTGAGGACTAAATTATTGATTGCATAGGGGTGGACATAGGGGTATTCTACGCCAGTGATTCCCAAACAGGGTGCCTCCAGCTGTTGCTAAACTCCCAGCATGCCTGGACAGTCTTTGGCTGTCTGGAAATGCTGGGAGTCATTGCTTTGCAACAGGTGGAGGCTCCGTTTTGGAAACACTGCCATACGATACATTTTTCTTTATTGAAGCGGAAAACTCACTGTAAACTCGCCCGTGTGAATGTACCCTGTACAGACCGTGCCTGCTGGGAGTTGAACTTTTGCAACAGCTGGAGGCACACTGGTTGGAAAACCTTCAGTTAGGTTCTGTTACCTAACTCAGTATTTTCCAACCATTGTGCCTCCAGCTGTTGCAAAACTACAACTCCCAGCATGTACTGATCGCCAAAGGGCATGCTGGGAGATGTACAGGGTGGGCCATTTATATGGATACACCTTAATAAAATGGGAATGGTTGGTGATATTAACTTCCTGTTTGTGGCGCATTAGTATATGTGAGGGGAGAAACTTTTCAAGATGGGTGGTGACCATGGCGGCCATTTTGAAGTTGGCCATTTTGAATCCAACTTTTGTTTTTTCAATAGAAAGAGGGTCATGTGACACATCAAACTTTTTGCGAATTTCAAAAGAAAAACAATGATTTGCTTGGTTTTAATGTTCATGAGTTATTTAGAAGTTTCTGACCACTTCTAAAATGTGTTCAATGTGCTGCCCATTGTGTTGGATTGTCAATGTAACCCTCTTCTCCCACTCGTCACACACTGATAGCAAAACCGCAGGAGAAATACTAGCACAGGCTTCCAGTATCCGTAGTTTCAGGTGCTGCAGAATGGGCAAAACAAATATTGGAACAGGACCCTCAGTTTACGCAGAAGATTTGTTCAGTGATGAGGCAAACTTTTATGTGAATGGTGAAGTTAAAGGGGTACTCCACCCCTAGACATCTTATCCCCTATCCAAAGGATAGGGGATAAGATGCCTGATAGCCTCACGCCCCTTCCCATAGACTTGCATTGAGGGGACGGGGCGTGACGTCACATGAGGGAGGAGTCATAACATCACAAACTTCTGTTCCCATGGTCGGGACTCAGACCCTCCAGCGCTTCCCGAGCAGAAAAAAAGGTGGGTGCCGCATGCTATATTGCGGGGGTCCCCAGCGGCGGGACCCCCGCGATCAGACATCTCGCTATAAGATGTCTAGGGGTGGAGTACCCCTTTAACAATCAAAACCACTGCTATTGGTCTGACACTAACCCACATTGCATAGATCCCTGCAAGACTGTTGGAACACAAAAATTTATGGTATGGTGTAGTATATGGGGTACAAAGATAGTGGGGCCATTCTTCATCAATGGAAACCTCAAGGCCACTGGATATGCGAAATTGCTACATGATGATGTGTTTCCCTCTTTATGCACTGAAGCTGGCACGTTCCCTGAGTTTTTTCTAGCAAGATGGTGCACCACCACATTATGGGTGTCAGGTCCGAGCATTCCTAGATGAAAAGTTTCCTGGAAAGTGGATTGGTCGTCGTGGGCCAGTTGAATGGCCCCCAAGGTCTCCCGATCTGACCCCCTTAGACTTTTATCTTTGGGGTCATCTTAAGGCAATTGTCTATTCTGTGAAGATACGAGATGTGCAGCACCTGAAACTACGGATACTGGAAGCCTGTGCTAGCATTTCTCCTGCGGTGTATATAGTAGTATATAGCAGTGTATACGGATACTGGAAGCCTGTGCTAGCATTTCTCCTGCGGTGTATATAGTAGTATATAGCAGTGTATACGGATACTGGAAGCCTGTGCTAGCATTTCTCCTGCGGTGTATATAGTAGTATATAGCAGTGTATATGGATACTGGAAGCCTGTGCTAGCATTTCTCCTGCGGTGTATATAGTAGTATATAGCAGTGTATATGGATACTGGAAGCCTGTGCTAGCATTTCTCCTGCGGTGTTGCTATCAGTGTGTGAAGAGTGGGAGAAGAGGGTTACATTGACAATCCAACACAATGGGCAGCACATTGAACACTATGTAAGTGGTCAGAAATTTGTAAACAACTCATGAAAGAATAAAGTTACGTTACAACCAAGCACATCATTGTTTTTCTTGTGAAATTCCCAATAAGTTTGATGTGTCATATAACCCTCTTCTTATTGAAAAAAACTAAAGTTGGATTCAAAATGGCCAACTTCAAAACGGCCGCCATGGTCACCACCCATCTTGAAAAGTTTCCCCCCTCACATATACTAATGTGCCACAAACAGGAAGTTAATATCACCAACCATTCCCATTTTATTAAGGTGTATCCATATAAATGGCCCACCCTACAGTTATGCAACAGTTGGAGGTACGCAACTACAACTCCCAGCATGCCAAGACAGCTGTTTGGGCATGCTGGGATTTGCAGTTTTGCAACATCTGGAGGGCTACAGTTTAGAGACCACTGCACAGTGATCTCCAAATTGTGGCCCTCCAGATATTGCTAGGCAACTCACCAGCTTCCGTAGGATCCAGGGAGCCGTACCTCCATCCTCTTCTGCCGCCGATCGCCGCCCGCTGCTGCCACCGATGGGTAAGTGGACTTCGGTGACGGTCCCTGTCGGTTTCCCCGTTCTGACCCACCTATTGTGGGTGGGCAGAATGGGGAAACCGAAAGTTAACCCCCCCCCCCCTGTCCCCAAACTGCTAAAAATAAATAAATAAATGTTTTATGGTCACTGCACTTGCACTCACATTTAACCCCATGACATGTTGTATTCCTATAGTAATTGCTTGTATGGGCACTGGTAATCATGGAATATTATATGAGATGCTCCGCCAGAATTTTCCATGATTCAAAATTTGGTGCCAAACTCAGCAATTTTGACGCCAAAAAAAAAGGGTTGCGAAAAAGAACTCTCACATATTTTAGTCCCTTAAGGACAGAGCCCTTTTTCACCTAAAAGGGGTACTCTGCCCCTAGACATCTTATCCCTTATCCAAAGGATAGTAGATAAGATGGAAGATTGCCGGGGTCCCACTGCTGGGGACCCCCAGGATCTCTGCTGCACCACACCTCTATTGTTACTGCACAGAGCGTGTTTGCTCTGCGCGTAATGACGGGTGATACAGGGGATGGAGCATCGTGATGTCACGGCTCCGCCCCCTCGTGACGTCACGACCCGCCCCCTCAATACAAGTCTATGGGCACCCCCTGCCACAGACTTGCATTAAGGGATTGGGCCGTGATGTCACAAGGGGCGGAGCTGTGACGTCACGCTGCTCCGTCCCTTGTATCACCCGTCATTACGCAGAGAGTGAACTCGCTCTGTGCAGTAATAATAGTGCGGTGCCGCAGTGGCGATCCCGGGGGTCCCCAGCAGAGGGACCCCGGCGATCGGACATCTTATACCCTATCCTTTGGATAGGGGATAAGATGTGTAGGGGCAGAGTACCCATTTAAGGATTCAGCCCTTTTTTGCAATTCTGACCACTGTCACTTTATACATTAATAACTCTGGGATGCTTTTACTGATTATTCTGATTCCGAGATTGTTTATTCGCGACATATTCAACTTTAACACAGTGGTAAATTTTCATCGTTACTTGCATCCATTCTTGGTGAAAAATCCCCAAATTTCATGCAAATGTTGAAAATTTTGCATTTTTCTAACTTTGAAACTCTCTGCTTTTAAGGAAAATGGATATTGCAAATAAATTATATATTGATTCCCATATACAATATGTCTACTTTATATTTGCATCATGAAGTTGATATGTTTTTGCTTTTGGAAGACATCAGAGGGCTTCAAAGTTCAGCAGCAATTTTCCAATTTTCCACAAAATTTTTTCAGGGACCAGTTCAGTTTTGAAGTGCGTTTGAGGGGTCTTCTTATTAGATATACCCCATATATGATCCCATTATAAAAACTGCACCCCCTAAAGTATTCAAACTGACATTCAGAAAGTGTGTTAACCCTTTCGGTGTTTCACAAGAATAGCAGCAACGTTAAGGAGAAAATTCAAAATCTTCATTTTTTACACTCGCATGTTCTTGTAGAACCATAGAAACAATAGAAACATAGAATGTGTCGGCAGATAAGAACCATTTGGCCCATCTAGTCTGCCCAATAATCTGAATACTATGAATAGTCCCTGGCCCTATCTTATATGAAGGATAGACTTATGCTTATCCCATGCATGTTTAAACTCCTTCACTGTATTTGCAGCGACCACTTCTGCAGGAAGGCTATTCCATGTATCCACTACTCTCTCAGTAAAGTAATACTTCCTGATATTAATGCAAAGACCTTTGCCCCTCTAATTTAAAACTATGTCCTCTTGTGGTAGTTTTTCTTCTTTAAAATATGCTCTCCTACTTTTCCTTGTTGATTCCCTTTATGTATTTAACCCCTTAAGGACATAGGGCGTATCCATACGCCCCCGTTTCCAAGTCCTTAAGGACCGAGGGCGTATGGATACGCCCTGAGCATTTCCGGCCCCCACCGCTAGCCGGAGGGGAGCCGGAGCCGGATGCCTGCTGAAATCGTTCAGCAGGCATCCCGGCATATCGCCCAGGGGGGTCATTATGTCCCCCCATGTCGGCGATTGCCGCAGATCGCTGGACAATTCAGTCCAGCGATCTGCGGCAGATTCCGGGTCAATCGGGTCTCCAGTGACCCGATGACCCGGAATTACTGGCTGATCGGGGCCGTCAGAGACAGAGCCAGCAGGGGTGAGGTGGCACTGGTGCCACCTCACGATCGCCCTGATTCGTCGGCCGGATTACCGGCCGACCAATCAGGGCGCCTGCTGCGGGTGTCACTCCCGCAACCCGCTCCGCCCCTCTTCCGGAGGACGTGAGCGGGTGCGGGAAGACGACCCCCGGTGCTGGGGACCCCGATCCCCGGCGTCCCTGTTGGGATCGGGGCCCCAGGAGCAGCGGCGGCGGCGGAGACGATGAGGGACTGACCTGTGCGGCTGGATCGTTGGAGGTGAGTGACAGCCTCCTGCTGTTGCTTAGCAACAGCTCCCAGCATGCAACAAGGGCATGCTGGGAGCTGTAGTTATGCAACAGCAGGAGGCAGACCACCACAACTCCCAGCATGCCCTTATGGGCATGCTGGGACTTGTAGTTTTGCAACAGCTGAAGGCACATTCTTTCTATGGAAAAGTGTACCTTCAGCTGTTGTGTAACTACAACTCCCAGCTTGCACAATCAGCTAAAGTGCATGCTGGGAGTTGTAGTGGTGCATCTGGTGGTTGCATAACTACAACTCCCAGCATGCCCGTTGGCTGTCGGTGACTGCTGAGAGTTGTAGTTTTGCAACAGCTGAAGGCACACTGAGTTAAGTAGTAAACCGGTGTGTCTCCAGCTGTTGCATAACTACAATCCCCAGCATCCCCAGCCAATGTAGTATGCCTCCGGCTGTTGCATAACTACAAGACCCAGCATGCCCTTCCGCTGTCCGTACATGCTGGGGGTTGTAGCTTTTGCAACAGCTGAAGGCACACTGGTTGCAAATCACTGAGTTTGTTACCAAACTCGGTGTTTCACAACCTGTGTGTCTCCAGCTGTTGCAAAACTACAACTCCCAGCATGCACTGATAGACCGTACATGCTGGGAGTTGTAGTTTTGCAACAGCTGGATGTTTCCCCCCCCAATGTGAATGTACAGGTACACTCACATGGGCGGAGGATTACAGTAAGTATCCGGCTGCAAGTTTGAGCTGTGGCAAATTTTCTGTCGCAGCTCAAACTGCCAGCGAGAAACTACTGTGAACCCCCCGCCCGTGCGACTGTACCCTAAAAACACTACACTACACTAACACACAATAAAATAAAAAGTAAAAAACACTACATATACACATACCCCTACACAGCCCCCCTCCCCTCCCCAATAAAAATGAAAAACGTCTGGTACGTCACTGTTTCCAAAACGGAGCCTCCAGCGGTTGCAAAACTACAACTCCCAGCATGCACTGATAGACCGTCCATGCTGGGAGTTGTAGTTTTGCAACAGCTGGATGTTCCCCCCCCCCAATGTGAACGTACAGGGTACACTCACATGGGCGGAGGATTACAGTAAGTATCCGGCTGCAAGTTTGAGCTGCGTCAAATTTTCTGCCGCAGCTCAAACTGCCAGCGAGAAACTACTGTGAACCCCCCGCCCGTGCGACTGTACCCTAAAAACACTACACTACACTAACACAAAATAAAATAAAAAGTAAAAAAACACTACATATACACATACCCCTACACAGCCCCCCTCCCCTCCCCAATAAAAATGAAAAACGTCTGGTACGCCACTGTTTCCAGAACGGAGCCTCCAGCTGTTGCAAAACAACTACTCCCAGTATTGCCAGATAGCCACTGACTGTCCAGGCATGCTGGGAGTTTAACAACAGCTGGAGGCCCCCTGTTTGGGAATCACTGGCGTAGAATACCCCTATGTCCACCCCTATGCAATCCATAATTTAGGTCTCAAATGCGCATGGCACTCTCACTTTGGAGCCCTGTCGTATTTCAAGGCAACAGTTTAGGGTCACATATGGGGTATCGCCGTACTCGGGAGAAATTGTGTTACAAATTATGGGGGGTATTTTCTGCTATTACCCTTTTTAAAAATGTAAAATTTTTGGGAAAACAAGCATTTTAGGTAAAAAAAATAATTTTTTTTTTACATATACAAAAGTCATAAAACACCTGTGGGGTATAAAGGTTCACTTAACCCCTTGTTACGTTCCCCGAGGGGTCTAGTTTCCAAAATGGTATGCCATGTGTTTTTTTTTTGCTGTCCTGGCACCATAGGGGCTTCCTAAATGCGGCATGCCCCCAGAGCAAAATTTGCTTTCAAAAAGCCAAACGTGACTCCTTCTCTTCTGAGACCTGTAGTGCGCCAGCAGAGCACTTTTCACCCCCATATGGGGTGTTTTCTGAATCGGGAGAAATTGGGCTTCAAATTTTGGGGGGGGGGTTTCTGCTATTACCCTTTTTAAAAATGTAAAAATTTTGGGAAACCAAGCATTTTAGGTAAAAAAAAAAAAAAATGTTCACATATGCAAAAGTCATGAAACACCTGTAGGGTATTAAGGTTCACATTACCCCTTGTTACGTTCCCCGAGGGGTCTAGTTTCCAAAATGGTATGCCATGTGTTTTTTTTTGCTGTTCTGGCACCATAGGGGCTTCCTAAATGCGACATGCCCCCAGAGCAAAATTTGCTTTCAAAAAGCCAAATGTGACTCCTTCTCTTCTGAGACCTGTAGTGCGCCAGCAGAGCAATTTTCACCCCCATATGGGGTGTTTTCTGAATCGGGAGAAATTGGGCTTCAAATTTTGGGGGGTATTTCCTGCTATTACCCTTTTTTAAAAATGTTAACATTTTGGGAAACCAAGCATATTAGGTAAAAAATAAAAAAAATTTTTTACATATGCAAAAGTCGTGAAACACCTGTAGGGTATTAAGGTTCACATTACCCCTTGTTACGTTCCCCGAGGGGTCTAGTTTCCAAAATGGTATGCCATGTGGGTTTTTTTTGCTGTTCTGGCACCATAGGGGCTTCCTAAATGCGACATGCCCCCAGAGCAAAATTTGCTTTCAAAAAGCCAAATGTGACTCCTTCTCTTCTGAGACCTGTAGTGCGCCAGCAGAGCAATTTTCACCCCCATATGGGGTGTTTTCTGAATCGGGAGGAATTGGGTTTCAAATTTTGGGGGGTATTTTCTGCTATTACACTTTTTAAAAATGTAAAATTTTTGGGAAACCAAGCATTTTAGGTAAAAAAAATATAATTTTTTTTACATATGCTAAAGTCGTGAAACACCTGTGGGGTATTAAGGTTCACTTTACCCCTTGTTACGTTCCCTGAGGAGTCTAGTTTCCAAAATGGTATGCCATGTGTGTGTTTTTGCTGTTCTGGCACCATAGGGGCTTCCTAAAGGTGACATGCCCCCCAAAAACCATTTGACGCTCCTTCCCTTCTGAGCCCTCTACTGCGCCCGCTGAACAATTAACATAGACATATGAGGTATGTCCTTACTCAAGAGAAATTGGGCTACAAATACAAGTAAACATTTTGTCCTTTTACCCCTTGTAAAAATTAAAAAATTGGGTCTACAAGAAAATGCGAGTGTAAAAAATGAAGATTTTGAATTTTCTCCTTCACTTTGCTGCTATTCCTGTGAAACACCTAAAGGGTTAATACACTTACTGAATGTCATTTTGAATACTTTGGGGGGTGTAGTTTTTATAATGGGGTCTTTTATGGGGCATTTCTAATATGAAGGCCCTTCAAATCCACTTCAAACGTGAACTGGTCCATGAAAAATAGCGAGTTTGAAAATTTTGTGAAAAATGTCAAAATTGCTGCTGAACTTTGAAGCCCTCTGGTGTCTTCCAAAAGTAAAAACTCATAAATTTTATGATGCAAACATAAAGTAGACATATTGTATATGTGAACCCCCAAAAAATATATTTTGAATATCCATTTTCCTTACAAGCAGAGAGCTTCAAAGTTAGAAAAATGCAAAATTTTCATTTTTTTCATCAAATTTGGTGATTTTTCACCAAGAAAGGATGCAAGTTACCATAAAATTTTACCACTAAGTTAAAGTAGAATATGTCACGAAAAAACAATCTCGGAATCAGAATGATAACTAAAAGCATTCCAGAGTTATTAATGTTTAAAGTGACAGTGGTCAGAATTGCAAAAAACGCTCTGGTCCTTAAGGTGAAAAAGGGCTCGGTCCTTAAGGGGTTAAAAGTCTCTATCATATCCCCTCTGTCTCTTCTTTCTTCCAAACTATACATGTTAAGGTCCTTTAACCCCTTAAGGACCGGGGGGTTTTCCGTTTTTGCATTTTCGTTTTTTGCTCCTTGCCTTTAAAAAATCATAACTCTTTCAATTTTGCACCTAAAAATCCATATGATGGCTTATTTTTTGCGCCACCAATTCTACTTTGTAATGACATCAGTCATTTTGCCCAAAAATCTACGGTGAAACGAAAAAAAAAATCATTGTGCGACAAAATTGAAAAAAAAAACACAGTTTTGTAACTTTTGGGGGCTTCCGTTTCTACGTAGTACATTTTTTATCTTTATTTTGTAGGTCCATACGATTAAAATGATACCCTACTTATATAGGTTTGATTTTGTCGGACTTCTGGAAAAAATCATAACTACATGCAGGAAAATTAATACGTTTAAAATTGTCATCTTCTGACCCCTATAACTTTTTTATTTTTCCGTGTGGGGCAGTATGAGGGCTAATTTTTTGCGCCGTGATCTGAAGTTTTTAACGATACCATTTTTTTGCATTGATAGGACTTATTGATCGCTTTTTATTCATTTTTAAATGATATAACAAGTGACCAAAAATGCACTATTTTTTTCCGCGCACGCCATTGACCGAGCGGTTTAATTAATGATATATTTTTTATAATTCGGACATTTCCGCACGCAGTGATACCATATATGTTTATTTATTTTTTTTATTTACACTGTGTTTTTTTTTATTGGAAAAGGGGGGTGATTCAAACTTTTAATAGGGGAGGAGTTAAATGATCTTTATTCACTTTTTTTTTGCAGTGTTATAGGTCCCATAGGGACCTATAACACTGCACAAACTGATCATCATTGATCACTGGTTTCTCATAAGAAACCAGTGATCAACGATTCTGCCGCATGACTGCTCAGGCCTGGATCTCAGGCACTGAGCAGTCATTCGGCGATCGGACAGCGAGGAGGCAGGTGGGGGCCCTCCCGCTGTCCTGTCAGCTGTTCGGGATGCCGCGATTAGCCGCGGCTATCCCGAACAGCCCGACTGAGCTAGCCGGCCACTTTCGGTTTCACTTTTAGCCGCGCGGCTCAGCTCTGAGCGCGCGGCTAAACGGTTAATAGCGCGCGGCGCCACGACCGGCGCTGCGCGCTATTAGAGGCGGGTCCTGGCTTCACTATGACGCCGGGCCCTCCGTGATATGACGCGGGGTTACTGTGTAACCCCACGTTATATCAGGAGAGCAGGACCAAGGGCGTACCTGTACGCCCTTGGTCCTTAAGGAGTTAACCTTTCCTTGTAAGTTTTATTCTGCAATCCATGTACTAGTTTAGTAGCTCTTCTCTGAACTCTCTCTAGAGTATCTATATCCTTCTGGAGATACGGCCTCCAGTACTGCGCACAATACTCCAATTGAGGTCTCACCAGTGTTCTGTACAGCGGCATGAGCACTTCTCTCTTTCTACTGCTTATACCTCTCCCTATACAGCCAAGCATTCTGCTAGCGTTTCCTGCTGCTCTTTTACATTGTCTTCCTACCTTTAAGTCTTCTGAAATAATAACCCCTAAATCAATTTCCACAGATACTGAGGTCAGGGCAGTGTAAAATAATCTATATTCTGCCTGAGGGTTTTTACGCCCCAGGTGCATTATCTTGCACTTATCCACATTTAATTTCAGTTGCCAGAGTTCTGACCATTCTTCTAGTTTGCCTAAATCCTTTTCCAATTGGCAGATCCCTCCAGGAACATCAACCCTGTTACATATCTTTGTGTCATCAGCAAAAAGACATACCTTACCATCGAGACCTTCTGTAATATCGCTAATGAAGATATTAAACAATATTGGTCCCAGTACAGATCCCTGAGGTCCCCACTGGTGACAAGACCTTGCTCTGAATATTCTCCATTGACTACAACCCTCTGTTGTCTGTTACTCAGCCACTGCCTAATCCACTCAACAATATTGGAGTCCAAGCTCTATGACTGTAGTTTATTGATAAGTCTTCTATGTGGGACAGTGTCAAAAACCTTACTAAAATTTAGATATGTGATGTCTACTGCCCCTCCGCCATCTATTAGTTTAGTCACCCAGTCAAAAAAAATCTATAAGATTTGTTTGACATGATCTCCCTGAAGTCAACCCATGTTGTTTTTCATCTTGCAATCCATGGGATTTTAGATGTTCCACAATCTTATCCTTTAGTAGGGTTTCCATTAATTTCCCCACTATTGATGTCAGACTTACTGGCCTATAGTTGCTTGATTCCTCCTTACTACCTTTCTTGTGAATGGGCACAACATTTGCTAATTTCCAATCTTTCCACGGCTCCTGTTACCATTGATTGGTTAAATAAATCTGCTAACGGTTTTGCTAGCTCACCACTAAACTCTTTTAATAATTTTGGGTGTATCCCATCAGGCCCCTGTGATTTATTTGTCTTCACTTAAGGCAGTCGGCTAGCCCCTTATTCTCTTCTACATGCCTTCCTTCCTTTGTTTTTAATTTAGTTATTCCTTGTTTTGATTTCCTTTTTTCATTTATATATCTGGAGAATGTCTTATCCCCTTTATTCATAGACTGAGCTAGTTTTTCTTCTGCCTGTGCTTTAGAAGTTCTTATAACTTGCTTGGTCTCTTTCTGCCTATCTTCATTGCTCTGGTTGTTTTATAATTACTAAATGCTAGTTTTTAGTTTTTTATGATTTTGGCCACTTCTGCTGAGTACCACAGTGGTCTCTTCCTTTTTCTGCTTTTAATGACAAGTCTTGTGCAATTTTCTGTTGCCTTCAATAAAGCGTCTTTTAAGTAGTCCCATTTCTCCTGAACTCCATGTAATTTGTTCCAGTCTGATAGGGACTCATTTATGACTAATCTCATTTTTGAAAAGTCTGTTTTTCTAAAATCTAAAACTTTTGTTTTTGTGTGGTGTGACTCCTTCACTGTTCTTATATTAAACCACACTGACTGGTGATCACTAGATCCAGAGCTTTCGCCAACAATAACATCATATACCAAATCCCCAATTGTGAAAACCAAATCCAAAATGGCCTCCTTCCGCGTTGGCTCCTCAACCACTTGTTGTAGAGATAATCCCAGTAGGTAATTTAGAATATTTGTACTCCTGGCAGAACTAGCTATTTTGGTTTTCCAGTTTATATCCGGAAGATTGAAGTCTCCCATAATGATAACTTCTCCTTTCATTGTCATTTTAGATATTTCTTCAACTAGTAGATCATCTACTTCTTTAACTTGGCCAGGTGGTCTATATATCACACCTACACGAGTTACTGCATGGTTACCAAACTGCAACGTAACCCAAACTGACTCTGTGGTTTCCTCACTAACTTGTATTAGGTTAGATTTTATGCTATCTTTCACATACAGGGCCACTCCTCCTCCTTTCTTGCCTTCTCTGTCTCTTCTGTATAAAGAGTACCCTGGTATGGATATGTCCCAGTTATTCCATTCATTAAACCATGTCTCAGTAACGGCATTGGTTGTGTAGTGTTTTTATGGTACATTCACATGGGCGGAGATTTACAGTAAGTTTGAGCTGCGATGGAAAATTTGGAAAAACTCCCAGCATGCACTGGCAGACCATATATGCTGGGAGTTGTATTTTTGCAACAGCTGGAGGCACACTGGTTGCAAAACACTGAGGTAGGTAACAAACTATGTTTCACAACCAATGTGTCTCCAGCTGTTGCAAAACTGCAACAATCAGCATGCATTGACAGCCGAAGGGCATGCTGAGAGTTGTAGTTTTGCAACAGCTGGAGGCACATTGCTACAACTCCCAGCATACCCTTTGGTAGTCTGTGCATGTTGGGAGGTGTAGTTATGAAAAACTAGATGCACACTTTTTCATAGAAAAAATGTGCCTCCAGCTGTTGCATTACCACAACTCCAAGCATGCACAGACTACCAAAGGGCATGCTGGGAATTGTAGTTGGAACTCCAGCTGTTGCAAAACTACAACTCCCAGCATTCCCTTTGGCTTTGCATGCCGAGAGTTGTTGCTAAGCAACATCAGGAGGTGAACAGGCCTCACCTCTTGCTGTATCCTGCCGCCGGGACCGCCGCACTGTATCCTGCCGCCGGGCCCAATCCTGCTGCTGCTTCGACCGATCAATCACGTGATCGTTAGGTGGCACCCATGCCACCTCACTCCTGCTGAGTAAGGGGGAATGGGGCTGTCTCGGACAGCCCCATTCACCCTTTTTTTCCGGGTCACCGGGTCACCAGAGACCCAATTGACACGGAATAACCACAAATCGCACATCTGAATGGACCTCTGGACCCCCCTGGGCAATATGCCGGGACGCCTGCTGAACGATATCAGCAGGCATCCCGGTCCATGCCCAGCGAACGGCAGGAGCTGGAAGAACGCAGGGCATACCTATATGCCAAGTCCTTAAGGACTCGGAAATGGGGGCATATGGATACGCCCTGCGTCCTTAAGGGGTAAATATTTTAAAAGCAGCACAAGAGACCTTTAAAAATGTGAGGAGAAAAAAAATGGTGTGATTAATATCGCTGGAACAGAAATGACAGTAATTTTTTAATATCTCACCCAATGTGAACTGAACTCAACCCACTTGTAAGTCTGAGTTTACCTGCTACTTCATTGAGATGTGGTGACTGGGGTGTAGCAGTATGTAACAGGGTCTGGTTGTATAAACCCTGGGGGCAAGATGTTGTTAACCCCTTAGTGTTCGTGACGCCAGGATGTGGTTATTCCGGTATGGTAACCGCCGTCAACCAATCCAGAAATGGTTTGTAATAAAGGAATGTCCACAGCAAGGATTCTGAATAAACTGGAACTTTTACTTGAAATGTTTAGGGAACAGTCATTACAATTATGCAGTTCCTTCAGAAGCAACCGGGACACAGGATACCTTGCAGGTTTGCTGGGACTTGTAGTTTTGAGGATATTTATGCAGGCCACTGTGCTACTAATATATTCCTTAGCTGAGGAGTAGTCACTGGATTTGTAGAAAGAATTGTAACTCACGTTTTAGAAGTGGCTGTGTTTCTTTAGGCTTTGGCCTAGATGAGATGAATTTGCAGTATACAGGACTTTGTGCTTCCTTTTAAGTCCAAGAGATAAGAGAGAGAGAATAGAGACTACAGCCCCTTATATACTAGGGGGCTGGACTAAAGCCCATTGGTTGCTAATGCCTGGGGTTCCTGTGCCCATGGAACACTGGGTATATCACATGACAGTAGATCACATGACCAAGGAAGGTCCTATACATTTTATACAAACTGTACAACTTTATACATATGAATAATAGATGCACATAATGAATATACACTGCATTTATATGAGACAACAAGGGGGGAGCCCTGCAGGAGAGCCCTATGGACCTAAGAGACTCTTCCTGAGGGGACAGGTCCTGTACCGGGACACCTCAAACCCCCTTGTTTAATGAAAGTCGCCCTCAACGTCTGTCCCCTTAGGGAGAGGAGCGAAATGGCCATTGGGCCGAATGTAGTCCTGAAGCATTTAACTATAACGTCCAATTTCAGTACACATTAAAATGTCCATACATGCTCTGTAACTTGGGAACAGGAGGATATTGGTTAATTTTAGTACTTGCTGGATATAATTTACCATTTAATGGTTGAGACAAGGTTCCTTAAAGGGGTACTCCGCTGCCCTGTGTCGGAAGCTCCGCTCCCCAGCGTCCGGAAGTTTATTGTTCCTGACGCTGTGTGCGGGCTTCTGTGTTCAGGGCTGCCCCTCGTGACGTCACGCCCGCCCCCTTCATGATGTTATGCCCGCCCCCTCAATGAAAGTCTATGGGAAGGGGGCATGATGGCCATCGTGCCCCCCTTCGCATAGTCTTTCGCTGAGGGGGAGGGCGTGACATCACGAAGGGGGCGGGCGTGACGTCACGAGGGGCAGCCCTGAACACGGAAGCCCGCACACAGCGTCCGGAACAATAAACTTCCGGACGCTGGGAAGCGGAGCATCGGACACAGGGCAGCGGAGTACCCCTTTAAGAACACAGCCATGAATATGGTAACAATACTTTTACATTTTACAACAATACCTTTATTTATTTTTATTATTTTTTTTTTATAGAGATATACCTACATATTATTATGCATCTCTAATGACTATGCACATATTATTAGTACTATCACATTTGACTGACTGACAATCTTACTGACATTTGACTGCTATATAGAGTGGGGATCAAAAGTTTGGGCACCCCATGTAAAAATTTGTATTAAAGAAGCCAAGGAAAGATGGAAAAATCTCCAAAAGGCATCAAATTACAGATTTGACATTCTTATAATACGTCAACAAAAGTTAGATTTTATTTCCATCATTTACACTTTCAAAATAACAGAAAACAAAAAGATGGCGTCTGCAAAAGTTTGGGTACCCTGCAGAATTTATAGCATGCACTGCCCCCTTTGCACAGCTGAGACCTGCCAGTGTCATGGATTGTTCTCAATCATCATCTGGGAAGACCAGGTGATGTGAATCTCAAAGGTTTTAAATGCCCAGACTCATCTGACCTTGCCCCAACAATCAGCACCATGGGTTCTTCTAAGCAGTTGTCTAGAAATCTGAAACTGAAAATAGTTGATGCTCACAAAGCTGGAGACGGCTATGAGAAGATAGCAAAACGTTTTCAGATGTCAATATCCTCTGTTCGGAATGTAATTAAGAAATGGCAGTCATCAGGAACAGTGGAAGTTAAAACAAGATCTGGAAGACCAAAAAAATATCAAACAGAACAGCTCGCAGGATTGTGAGAAAAACAATTCAAAACCCAGAAAGATCTGGCAGACACTGGAGTTGTGGTACACTATTCCACTATAAAAACATACTTGTACAAATATGGTCTTCATGGAAGAGTCATCAGAAGAAAACCTCTTTTACATCCTCACCACAAAAATTAGCGTTTCACCGTTTTGGAAACAAGTTCTGTGGATCGATGAGGTTAAAATTGAACTTTTTGGCCGGAATGAGCAAAAGGTACGTTTGGAGAAGAAGGGGAACAGAATTTAATGAAAAGCACCTCTGTCCAACTGTTAAGCATGGGTGGGAGGATCAATCATGCTTTGGGGTTGTATTGCAGCCAGTGGCACAGGGAACATCTCACGAGTAGAAGGAAAAATGGATTCAATAAAACTTCAGCAAATTTTGGATGATAACTTGATGCCATCTGTGAAAAAGCTGTAGTTAAATAGAGGATGGCTTCTACAAATGGATAATGATCCTAAACACACCTCGAAATCCACGGGGGATTACATCAAGAGGCGTAAACTGAAGGTTTTGCCATGGCCTTCACAATCTCCCAACCTCAACATAATTGAAAATGTATGGATAGATGTTGAAAGAACAGTGCGTGACAGACAGCCCAGAAATCTCAAAGAACTGGAAAACTTTAGTAAGAAAGAATGGGCAAAGATACCTCAAACAAGAATTGAAAGACTCTTGGCTAGCTACAAAAAGTGTTTACAAGCTGTGATACTTGACAAAGGGGGCAGTACAAGATATTAACTCTGCAGGGTGCCCAAACTTTTGCAGACACCATTTTTTTGTTTTCTGTTATTTTGAAAGTGTAATTGATGGAAATAAAATCTAAATTTTGTTGACATATTATAAGAATGTCTAATCTGTAATTTGATGCTTCTTGGAGATTTTTCCATCTTTCCTTGGCTTCTTTATGCACATTAATACAAATTTTTACCTGGGGTGCCCAAACTTTTGATCCCCACTGTATGGTATGCATGATGTCTGCAATGGTTATACATACTCGACATTATCTCACTGTTGCTGCTACTACATTGAGATGTGGTGACTGGGGTGTAGCAGTATGTAACAGGGTCTGGTTGTATAAACCCTGGGGGCAAGATGTTGTTAACCCCTTAGTGTTCGTGACGCCAGGATGTGGTTATTCTGGTATGGTAATCGCCATCAATCAACCCAAGAACGGTTTGTAATAAAGGAATGTCCACAGCAAGGATTCTAAATAAACTGGAACGTTTACTTGTTTAGGGAACAGTCTTTACAATTATGCAGTTCCTTCAGAGGCAACCGGGACACAGGATACCTCACAGGTTTGCTTGGACTTGTTATTATTGAGATATTTAGGTAGACCACTGTGCTACTGATATATTCCTTAGCTGAGGAGTAGTCACTGGATTTGTAGAGAGAATTGTAACTCATGTTTTAGAAGTGGTTGTGTTTCTTTTGGCTTTGGTCTAGATGAGATGAATTTGCAGTATACAGGACTTTGTGCTTCCTTTTGAGTCCAAGAAATAAGAGAGTATGGAGACTACAGCCACTTATATACTAGGGGGCTGGACTAAAGCCCATTGGTTGCTAATGCCTGGGGTTCCTGTGCCGATGGAACTCTGGGTATATCACATGACAGTAGATCACATGACCAATGAAGGTCCTATACATTTTATACAAACTGTACAACTTTATACATATGAACAATTAATACACATAATGAATATACACTGCATTTATAAGACAAGGGGGGAGCCCTGCAGGAGAGCCATATGAACCTAAGGGACTCTTCCTGAGGGGACTTAAGGATGGTACAGGATAGGTCCTGTACCGGGACACCACAAAGCTTAATGTTAATTATAGAAAAAATTTATTATATAACAACTCTATTATTTTATGGTTAAAAATACACACTGCACACCTTGTTAATTGTAGGACACGTACATGCTGGCGTACCCACTAAATTTGAAAATGTTGTGTTAAAATAGAATAAGGCACAAAATAATTGTGTAAGATTTTTACAGACTACGTAAATAACCCATATGTGGCACAAAAATTTTCCTTTAAAAAAAAAAAAAAAATCCATAGTAATGCAGCTTCATGCACATTTTGGGGTGGGTAATGTACCGAGCCGCTTTTTTTTTGTGTGGCTTCACTATTGTTTATGTGCCTGTTGGTGCTGCGCTGCCTTCCTTCCTGATGTAAACTCCTTCCTCAGCGCGGTGGCGCATGTCTCCACCCACCAACGTCACAAAATGTGGGCTCAAAATTAAACAAAAAAGCCCCCAGAGTACGGATATTCATGGTGCGGCATAGTGTGTTTTTAATACTTTTTTAATTTCAGAGGAGGGTGGATGGGATGTTGCGGGATAGTTGGAGTGCAGCTATTTAGTGCCAGGGAGGCCAGTCAGGGTGTCACCTGATGCAGTACACCCCCTCCCAGTCACTCTCTAGTAACACTAATGGTAATAAAGGGTAGATAAAGAACTTCGGCTATTAACATAAGGGAAAACTTTTCTGATTTAAAAAAATGCTTTTGCTTCCGTGCGATTTATTTTTCAAAGTCGTGCGACTTTTTGATAAATAGGTCACACATAAGCAAAAGTAAGTTAAAAAACAATTGTCATATAAAAGCCGTACGTTTGAAAAGAATGATAAATCTCTTTCAAAAAGTTTTTTTCTGGAACTTCGTTTCTCGGAACAGACGTCTCTACCATGATATCCGTCTTCCAGAGCTGCCAAGGAGACTTCCAATAACAATACTCCAGATCACAAAAACTCTGGAGACGGCTTCAGCAGCAGCGGAGGAGCAAGATGAGACACACAACTCGTGTTGCTTTTGGCTCCAAAAAAATGGAATCTGCATTAAGTGCAAGTTCCCACTTCAAAGGTTAGGACCATTCCCATATAATCTTACACTAAGAGCTATTCTCATACCGGCCCCACTGCATCTGTACAGCACAGTGTTTCCCAACCAGCGTGTCTCCACCTGTTACATAACTACAACTCCCAGCATGCCCTTTGGCTGTGCATGCTGGGAGTTGTAGTTATGAAACAGTAGGAGGCACACAGGCCTCACCTCCTGCTGCCAGTCATTTCCTGCCGCCAACAGTAAGCTTTCCCCGCCACTGCACACCACATGGTCGGTACCCGCTCTCGCCCTCCAGACTAGGGGCAGAACGGGTGCCGTCAGGACTGCCCAGAAGACGCAGTGATTCATCAGCCAGTCTCAGCCGACCAATCACCATGATCGTGAGGTGGCACCAGTGCCACCTCACTCCTGCTGGGCAATTGTGATTGGTGCTGTCTCGGACATTTGGTATTCGGTACATTCGGGTAAATCTTTTTATTCTTTTTTGGACTTTTTTAGCGATCCTAAAAAATTTATGGAGATTTTATTAAAATTTCGTAGGGTACCATAAAAAAATAATAATAAAAAAGATACAGAAGTGATGGAAAAAATTGTATCTAACGAAATGTATCTTTTTTATTGTGAAATGTTTATAAATTTTTAAACAGGGATCAATTTATGTGAGCGGGTAAAGCACTAAAAATGTAGCCGACAATAATAAAATTGTATTGTGTGCGTGTTTTTCACTTTTTTTTAAACATTTTTTAGGTAGTACTACTACTCCCAGCATGAAACACACTGTTCCATGATGGTAGTAGTAGTTACCTGTACTAATTGACAGATCGCCGGGGTCCCTTGTGATCCTCTTGTATAGATGCGGCGGCAGCTCTTCTATGGTCCCCTGCACTCACGTATATATACACATATTCATATTTCCCGCAGAGCTGTGATTGGCCAGATGGTTCCAGCCAATCACAGCTCTCTGTGAGAAATAGGAATATGTGTATATATACGGCCGTGCAGGGGCCGTGCATAGGAGCGCGGCCGCCGCATCCATACATTATACAGGAGCATCACAGCGGGTGTCAGGAGTGATACCCGCAGTGATCTTTCCTTTACTACAAGTACTACTACTCCCAACATGGAGTACACTCTGCTCCATGCTGGGAGCTGTAGTACCTGCATTAATAGACAGATCGCAGCAGGTGTCAGAAGTTACACTCGCTGCGATTTGTCTATTAATGCAGGTACTACAGCTCCCAGCATGGAGCAGAGTGTGCTCCATGTTGGGAGTATTAGTACCAGCAGTAAGGGACAGATCCCAGCGGATGTCACTCCTCCTGACACCCGCTGCTATCGCCCTTATGTGAATGTCGGGATCAGCTGTTCTCAGGGCTACAGAGCCGGGAGAACAGCTGACGCTGAGCCGTAGGTATACATCGTATATCTACTGCCCAGCAAGAACTTAAAGTGAACCTGCAATGTGTATACAGTATACACATTGCTGGCTCACTTAACCCCTTGCTGAGCTGTGCGTTATGCGCAAGCCCAGAAAGGGAAGAGTTAACTTACACTGCTGGACAGTGTAGGTTAACCCTTTGGGCGGTATACACTATATACAGCTATCTATAGATAGCTGTATATAGTATATACAGAAGACGAAGTCCGCTTTCTTCCCTCGAGTATCGGGCAGGTCCGTGTAGCTCCGCCCCCCATTGATGACGTCATTAGGGGGGCGGAGCTACAGAAGGGAACAAGGCTAGTTAATCTGAAGCTCTGTTCACATTGTCCGTTTTGTATAATGTGAACAGACCCTTCTGGCAGTGTCTACCCAGACAGAGAGACTCCAGCTGTTGCTAAACTACAACTCCCAGCATGCCCAGACAGCCATGCTGGGAGTTGTAGTTTTGCACCAATTGGTGGCTCCCTGTTTTGGTAGACATTGCATCATGGTTGCTCTCCCCAGCGGACAGCGCCAAAAATGTCATAACCAATTTTTTTGTGTTTTTTTTCTTCTCGTTTCAGATCCGTGTATGCAGAGGATTACTGCAGATTCAATGGATTATGGCGGATTAATTTTTTTTTCTTTTAATAAAATGGTTAACGAGGGCTGTGGGGGAGTGTTTTTTTAAATAAAATAATTTTTCCAATGTGTTGTGTTTTTTTATTTAATTGAATTTTCAGGCTTAGTAGTGGAAGCCGGTCTTATTGACTGAATCCATTACTAAGCCAGGGCTTAGTGCTAGCCCCAAAAACAGCTAGTGCTAACCCCCAATTATTACCCCGGTACCCTCCGCCACAGGGGTGCCGGGAAGAGCTGGTACCAACACGCCCGGAGCGTCAAAAATGGCGCTCCTGGGCCTAGGCGGTAACAGGTTGGCATTATTTAGGCTGGGAAGGGAGAGTAACAATGGTCCTCGCCCACCCTGGTAACGTCAGGCTGTTGCTGTTTGGTTGGTATTGTGCTGAGAATGCAAATACGGGGAACCCTATAAGTTTTTTTATTTTTTTTATTTAAATAAAATAAAAAACGTATAGGGTTCCCCGTATTTTCATTCTCAACACAATACCAAACAAACAGCAACAGCCTGATGTTACCAGGGGGGCGAGGACCATTGTTACTGGCCCACCCCAGCCTAAATAACGCCAGCCTGTTACCGCCTAGGAACAGGAGCACCATTTTTGACACTCCGGGCCTTTTGGTACTGGCTCTTCCCGACATCCCTGTGGCGGTGGGTACCGGGGTAATAATTGGGGGTTAGCTCTAGCTGTTTTTGGGGCTAGCACTAAGCCCTGTCTTAGTAATGGAGTCAGTCAATAAGACCAGCTTCCACTACTAAGCCTGAAAATTCAATAAAAAAAAAAAAAACACAAGACATTGGAAAAATTATTTTATTTAAAAAACACTCCCCCACAGCCCTCGTTAACCATTTTATTAAAATAAAAAAAATAATCCGCCGTAATCCATCAAATCCGCAGTAATCCTCTGCATACACGCATCTGAAACGAGAAGAAAGAAAAAAAACAAAAAATTGGTTAAAACATTTTTGGTGCTGTCCGCTGGAGAGAGCACCCATGATGGAATGTCTACCCAAACAGGGAGCCACCAATTGGTGCAAAACTACAACTCCCAGCATGCCCAGACAGCCTTTGGCTCTCTGGGCATGCTGGGAGTTGTAGTTTAGCAACAGCTGGAGTCTCCCTGTCTGGGTAGACACTGCCAGAAGGGTCTGTTAACATTATGCAAAACGGACAATTTGAACAGAGCTTCAGATTAACTAGCCTTGTTCCCTTCTGTAGCTCTGTCCTCTAATTACGTCATCACTAGGGGCGGAGCTACATGGACCTGCCCGGTACTCGAGGGAAGTAAGCGGACTTCGTCTTCTGTATATACTACATACATGTGGTAGCCCTTGGGGGGTGTATAGTAGGGATGGTATAATGTTGGTATATGAGGGGTTAATATTAACCCAGTCACTCGTGACGCCAGGGTCAGGGCTGGTATGCTGAATCCATGTTCCGGCCTATCGCCGCCCTTCCCAGAAACGATAGGTGCAATGAAATGACTGAAGGTCCACAAGCAGATTTACCTTGAACTTGAATAACTTTACTGCAGTGCTTGCAATATCCAATGCGTAGTAACAGTCTCATATAAGAGTTCTTAGGTTGCTTAGCGACTGGCAGAAGTTGTGGACCTTGCATTAAACTTGTCTCTGAATTTAGGGAGTGATGTGCAGATCCATCCGGATTTAGGGGAAATATTGGGTCCGGTGATACTGCAGAGTGCTTAGAGAATGACACACTCTATAATTTAGATCATTCAGCCGTTGCTGCAAGGCTCAGGCCTAACTCACTGCGATATAGGTCTTCTCTCATCAAGAGCCAGGAGAAAGAGAGAGATAAGATGGCCGCCGCTCCCTTATATGGGCAGGGGGCGTGGCGATTTTGATTGGTCCGAACGTCTACCATTCACTTTACATGGTATCATGGGATTGCTTACATCACAGGATCTATACACATTGCAAAACCCAAAATGAGTCTAGAAATACCAAAGTGAGGCCTGGAACGCATCCAGAATGAGGCTTGGAACGCATCACATGACCCGAAGGCCCTCTGACACCATGGAAACAAGTAATTAACCATTTATATACAGAAATAATACTATATACATTATTCTATGGACAAATTAGAAATCTATATAATATAATAGAGGCAACTAGGGGCAAACTGACTAACAGAGATTACTAAGTCCTAGGGACTCTGGCTACGGGGACCCATAGATAAATAAGTACCGTATGAAATGCGGTACTGGGATACCACATACAGCTATCTATAGATAGCTGTATATAGTGTATAACGCCCAAAGGGTTAACCTACACTGTCCAGCAGTGTAAGTTAACTCTTCCCTTGCTGGGCTTGCACATAGTGCACAGCTCAGCAAGGGGTTAAGTGAGCCAGCAATGTGTATACTGTATACACATTGCAAGCTCACTGTAAGTTCTTGCTGGGCAGTAGATATACGATGTATACCTACGGCTCAGCGTCAGCTGTTCTCCCGGCTCTGTAGCCCTGAGAACAGCTGATCCTGACATTCACATCAGGAGGATCACAGCGGGTGCCAGGAGAAGTGACATCCCTGGGATCTGTTCCTTACTGCAGGTACTAATACTCCCAACATGGAGCACACTCTGCTCCATGCTGGGAGCTGTAGTACCTGCATTAATAGACATATCGCAGCGAGTGTAACTTCTGACACCCACTGCGATCTGTCTATTAACGCAGGTACTACAGCTCCCAGCATGAGGCAGAGTGTACTCCATGTTGGGAGTAGTAGTACTTGTAGTAAAGGAAAGATCACTGCAGGTATCACTCCTGACACCCGCTGTGATGCTCCTGTATAATGTATGGATGCAGCGGCTGCTCTCCTATGGACCCCTGCACGTCCGTATATATACACATATTCCTATTTCTCACAGAGAGCTGTGATTGGCTGGAACCATCTGGCCAATCACAGCTCTGCGGGAAATATGAATATGTGTATATATACGTGAGTGCAGGGGACCATAGAAGAGCGGCCACCGCATCTATACGTTATACAAGAGGATTGCAAGGGACCCCTGCGATCTGTCAATTAGTACAGGTAACTACTACTCCCATCATGGAAGAGTGTGTTCCATGCTGGGAGTAGTAGTGCTACCTAAAAAATGTTTTTAAAAAAAGTGAAAAACACGCACACACTACATTTTTATTATTGTCGGCTACATTTTTAGTGCTTTACCCGCTCACAAAAAATGATCCCTGTTTAAAAATGAATAAACATTTCATAATAAAAAAGATACATTTCATTAGATACAATTTTTTCCATCACTACTGTATCTATTTTATTATGATTTTTTTATGGTACCCTACGAAATTTTTATAAAAAAGGTATCTCCATAATTTTTTTAGGATCACTAAAGTCCAAAAAAAGAATAAAAAGATTTACCGAATGTACCCGAATACCGAATGTATCCGAAAAATCAAACTGTATCTGTATCCTTTTTATTATCTTTGTTATCAGAATGAATTATTTACGTCATTTAGGGATAACGAATGCATTCATTATTTACAGCTATTCGTATTATCGTGGCTATTCGGGAATGTTCAAAATATGTTTTCGTGCATTCGGATCTGTCCGAATGCCCGAAAACGGTAAAATTCGGTAAATTAGACATTCGTGCCGAACCGAATTGCACATGTCTAGAAGTTACACTGTACCAGGACATTGCGCCCACGACCTTACTGAAAAGACGCCTGATGAGACCCCTGTTGGATAAGCTACGGGACGCTGGTATACAATACGCATGGCTGTTCCCGTTTGGACTGTCGGTGATCAAAGACGGCAAGAGGATTGCGATACGGACACCGTCTGATCTAGCTGGTGCCTGGTTGCAGATCGGTATCGAGCCAGTAGAGATACCTTCATGGCTCCTGGCTGCGGTGGCGGAACCACTGCCGCCGCTCCCGGTCATCGGCGAATGGAAGAGGGTAGCCAGACCCCGTACTCCCAAGGCAAAGAAACAGGCCCTTGCCTCAAGCACATAAGATGTGCGGTCCTGGAATTTACCTGTATGATGCCCCTGGAGCCACAGGACATCGCTAGAGTCGTGGACGGAGCTTACTCGTTGTTGAGATGGGATTACGGTCCACATTACGGTCCACCCCTTAGACTCTCCAGCGGAGACGGCACCTCCACGGACTAGGTAAACTCTCTTAGCCCATCTCTCTAACCCCATGTGCTATGGAAGGAGGATGACTAGTCCCGCTTGCCATTTAGAGACAGGATGTTGCCCATGCGCCCCTCAATCACCCTGCCACCCGAATCCGCCCCTTCACTCTCCCATTCTTAGGTTCCATAGCTACTGGGACTTGTTTGGACTGCATACTGGACTCCGATCGCCTTCACAACGGGTTGAGGTCTTCACAGCGAGCCAGCGTAATCTGAGACTCCCTCCCCCCCCCTCAACTACTGCTCCAAGCAAGGACCCTGATAACCCCAGTCCTCTGGTCCCATCTCTCCCCCTCCCCCCCCCCCTCCTCCTGTGGCCAGGTGAACCAGCGACTACACCCGGATCTACGGTACTCACATATGCCCTTACCTTTATCTCAACGACGAGACTTTTGATGTTTGCCTCCGTCTCTCCTGTATTCGGTTACTGTGTGCTATTTGGGGGTGTTGATTGGGTTATTACTCTTACTATCGTGCATAGTAGCTGATCCTCAATGTTCGCAATGTTTTTACTGGTTGTATTTCCACAAGATTGTCCCACCTGGTTAGGATGTTTCATGTTATCTTAATGTTAAGAGTGTATTAGTGTGCGCCTCAGGCTAGGATTTCCTATCATTTCCTACTTCTCCCCCCCCCCCCCCCCACTGGCACTCTCCCTACCACATTAGGTGCTAGGTACCTGAGTGCACCTGTTACCTGTAACGACTTTCACCCTCAGGTCATTTGAACTACTGCCCACTCTTACATATTGAATCACTGACCTTTTCTAAATCTTCCTTTTCTCACCTGTATTTCCTTACCCACCTTCTCTTTTCTCATTATTTTCTTTTATCTTCCTTTCTCTTCTCCCGCCCTCCCTCTCCACTCCGCTTCCAACATTTCCCTCTGATCCACTCTTCTCACCTGCCTACTACTTCACCTTACCTCCCCCCCCCCCACATCTCCCATTTCTTCTCCACTGCTTCTTCCTGCTCCACTTGCTTATCCTCTTTCTTCCATATACCCTCACTACACCTTCCGTTCCCTCACCCCCCCCACCCTTTTCCTCCTCATCACAGTCTACTATTTCCATTTTCCTCTTCCCTCAGCCCCATACTCCGGACTCGCCTACACTTCACCTCTATCATCTGCTCTCCTTCAAACATACATACTCCAACCCCCCCAGCCTTACGTAAGACTTCCCTTTGCTGCAGCTTAGATCTGGACACTTCCTCAGACAGAAATAGTTAAATATTTTCTATACATCCCCGAGTGTTCACTATGTCTGACAGAGCTCTCACAACCTTTGTCTCCTTCAATGTACGGGGACTGAGCACTCCTCACAAGAGAAGCCATGCACTGAGGATTCTCCATAGATTGAAACCGTCAGTAGTTTATTTTCAGGAAACTCATTTTAAGTTGCACAAGATACCGAATTTACCTCGCCGCTACTATGACCAGTGGTTCCACTCCTGCCATGACACCTCGGCATCTAAAGGTGTATCTATAGCCATACACAAAAGTTGCCCGATTAAGGTTCTACAGACTCTCTCTGACTCTGAGGGAAGATATCTTTTCCTAAATGTCCTATTGTACAATCGCAAGTTAACTCTGGTGAATCTATATGCCCCTAACAATGCCCAGGTGTCATGGCTTTTGGGGGCACTGGAAGACCTCCGGGCGTTTGCAGATGGTCCGGTGATATTAGGTGGTGATTTGAATGTTTCACTTAATCCACTTTTAGTCACTTCTCAAGCACGTACTGCTGTTCCCCAGAGAACACTTGCCAAACTACACTCCAAACTAACTGATTTATCTCTTATAGATGCAAGGAGACAGAGGAATCTTTCCATCCGGGACTACTCCCATTACTCGTCAGTACACAGATCCTACCACAGACTTGACTATTTGCTGCTCCACAAGTCTCTCCTCCCGACGCTCATGACCACAGGTATTGACTCTATTACTATCTCCGATCACGCTCCTGTACATCTTTCTTTGTCTCTGTCCCCTTTCCCCTCCATTTCTTGGTGCTGGAGATTGAATGAAGGCATCCTTTCTAATCAGACTGCTCTAGCTGACATTACGCAACAGTTATCCTTATACTTTGATTTAAACTCTAAGTCGGGAACGGCCTTCATGCGAGGGATATTCATTTCCTGGGGTTTCAAACTGAAGAAAGAGAGGCAGCGCAAGATCACTGACATTCTGTCTGAAATCTCCACCCTGGTGAGGATACACAAGCCTACCGGGGCGATAGCGATTCAGGAGACACTTAAATCCCTATGCACCACCCTTAATACTCTCCTCACCGAAAAATCAGCGAAGGCCTACCTCCACCACAGGCACCGTATTTATGCACACGGGGACAAGGGAGGTAAGCTCATGTCCACACTTATAAAGAAGGCGAGAACAAAACAACACATTCATGCAGTGAGAGATGAGAGAGGCCACCGGTATACAGACACGCCCTACATTGCTAAAGCTTTCCAGACGTTTTACACCTCTCTGTATAATTTATCAGAGGGAGAGTCCCCGGACTCTGCTTCCGGCCGTAGAGAGGCGACGAAAAGATTTCTGACATCACTAAATCTCCCTACTTTGGACGAACACATGCAGAGAGAACTCATGCTACCTATTACCCCTGAAGAAGTGCAGAGAGTGGTCTCTTTTTTCCCACCGGGGAAGAATCCGGGCCCGGACAGTCTTCCACTGGAATACTACCGTAAATATGCAGACGTTCTGATCCCCCACCTCACCTCTGTTTGCGAGGCTTTATCCCGTGGGTCTCCTCTCCCTAAACAGTCCCTTGAAGCACATGTCACTCTCATTCACAAGGAAGGCAAGAACCCAGAAGACTGTGGGAGCTACAGACCAATATCACTTCTGAACTTAGACCTCAAAATCTGGGCTAAACTGCTCTCCTTGAGAATCAAGAGTCATCTTCCCCACTTAGTAGACGTGGACCAGTCGGGATTTGTACCAGGTAGGGAGGGTCGCACGAACACATTGAGACTGCTAACTGCAATCCAACATGCTCACATGAAAAGACTGCCCCTTGTCCTTCTTGGCGTTGACGGCATTTGATAGGGTCAATTGGGAGTATATGAAGGAGACACTACACCGCTTCGGATTTCCCCCGCAGTTTATAACAGCTCTTATGTCCCTTTACACACAACCGTATGCTTCGTTGATGGTCAACGATGACATATCCCCCCGTTCCGGATCACAAACGGGACCAGGCAGGGATGGCCTCTGTCCCCAACCCTTTTTATACTAACAATGGAAACGCTTTTACAGAGAGTTCGACAGTTGACCAGTATCTCAGGATACAAAACCCCGAGGGGAGAGCTTAAAGCACTAGACTTTGCAGATGATTTACTATTTATCTTAAGTGACCCTGCACACGGACTGCCTAGTTTATTAGACCTGTTCGTAGACTTTTGCTCGCTGTCGAACTTTAAAGTAAACGTTTCTATGTCGGAATTATTAAACATTACTTTTATCTGCAGCTAAGATTAAGGAGATCGACTCCCTGTCCCCTTTCCCCTGGGCCAAATCGTCACTCACGTATCTAGGGGTTAAAATACCTAGCTCGCTCACAAGCATTTTTCAACTTAACTTTAAACCCCTACTAGCAGAGATTAAAGAGACATTGGCTGGATATGATCTTCCCCTGATCCTATGGATGGGTAGGAAAAACCTGATTAACTGCTATGTGCTCCCTAAGGTTAGATACACATTACAGATGCTACCGATCACATTACCTGCCTCCTTCTTCTCCAGCGTCAAGTCTCTCTTTTCTAACTTTATTTGGAAGCAAAAGAGGCCTAGGTTAGCATATTCGCTACTCTCTCGCACAAGCGCCCAGGGGGGAATGGATGCGCCAGATGTGGAGAAACTCTACAACCTGATACAGCTCCGCAGATGGATAGATTTAATTAGTCCCCTACCGAACTCGCCTATCACTCTAGAGGTGGCATCAGTCGACTACTCTGGTGATCTATTGACAGACTTATGGCTCCCTCCTACATCATGTAGCCTCGCGCGTAACAAAGACGTCCTGTTCTCTGGTGTTTTATGTACTGCTCGTCTCCTGCTTCCCTCACTTTCCCCCTCTCTTTCCCCTCTACTACCTTCTTCTGTGCTGCCTGTGGTCGTGGGCGGTGGGGTGGTGGATCACCCAGATATATGGAATAAATTGGCCCACATACCCTTATCACAACTGTTCCCGAACGGAAGGATTCTAACAGAGACAGAAGTCAGGATGCTTTTCCCAGATACCAGTTTGACTTTTCTGCACATAGCTCACTTTCAGAAATGCAGTAGACTCTTTATAGAGGGCTCTCTACCCCTCAGGGAACTTACAGACTTTGAGTCAGATGTAGCCTCCCTTGACGTGAAACATAGGAAACTCTCGGCCTTACGCACACTATATGATGCCTGCTCCCCGTTCCGTCCCCCAGGTTTTCTGCTGTCTTGGGAGAGAGAGTTAGACATATCTTTTACGAGAGAAGAGCAGAAGTTCATACTGACTCCCAGTAGGGGATTCTCGAGATGTGTCCGACTTCAGGAATCACAATACAGACTAACCTCGAGATGGTACAGGACGCCTGATTTCACAAGTTAACAGACTCCGCTCTCTGCTGGAGATGTAAGCTTCACACCGGTACCCATTTCCACATCTGGTGGACGTGTCCGCTTATTGCCCCACATTGGAGGGAGGTGGAGGACACATGCTCCAAAATCATTGGCAAGAAAATCTCACTATCGCCGGCGTCTGCGCTTTTGGGATGCCCAACTGTTACGCATTCCCCAGACAAGTCCTCATTGATCTCACATTTGATCATGGCAGCCAAACAACTGATTCCCCTTACATGGCTGCAGTCCTTCCCCCCTTCAATTGCGGAGTGGCTGACGAAAGTCCAACAGATCCATGTATTTGAAGAGATGTCCAGTAGAGCTATTAGAACGTTAGATGCACACCGCATTGTCTGGGGACCATGGCGAGCATACTCACTAAACTGATGGATGGAGGAGAACTACAAAGAAGTTTTCCTCTACCCTTTTTTTGTATGATTTCAATGCAAGGGAAATGTATTATACGTTACGTGGTCTTACAGCATTATGACTGTCACTCCCTGTCACATGCCTCCCCCCCACCCCTACCCACACCTTCTCCCCTCACCCCCCCCCCACCCTACTCCACACCTCCCTATCCGCACTCCCTCCTCCTTATGTTACAACTCAGATGTTAATAAGTGCAGGTCAATGTTTTGATGCCAGATCTGTACTGTTATCTATACTATGATGGAGAAGGCGCTGCTGCGACAGCGACCCCCTCGCCTACCTTTGTTCCTTATCTCTTTGTATTGTGCGTTAATGACTTTAAAATAAAATAAAAACTTGTTTGGAAAAAAAAAGTCTGATGTGTAAGTGAAAAAAAAATGTTTACACAAAAATGCTGTTTTTCCCCCGAATTTTACATTTTTACAAGGGGTAATAGGAGAAAATGACCCCCAAAATTTGTAACCCCCTTTCTTCTGAGTGTGGAAATACCCCATGTGTGGATGTCAAGTGCTCTGCTGGTGAACTACAATGCTCAGAAGAGAAGGAGCGCCATTGAGCTTTTGGAGAGATAATTTGTTTGGAGTGGTAGTCAGGGGCCATGTGCATTTACAAAGCCCCCGTGGTGCCAGAACAATGGACCCCACACATGTGACCCCATTTTGGAAACTACATCCCTCACAGAATTTTATAAGGAGTGCAGTGAGTATTTACACCCCACTGATGTTTGACAGGTCTTTGGAACAGTGGGCTGTGCAAATTAAAAATTACATTTTTCATTTTCACGGACCACTGTTCCAAAAATCTGTCAGACACATGTGGGGTGTAAATGCTCACTGTACCCCTTATTACATTATGTGAGGGGTGTAGTTTCCCAAATGGGGTCACATGTGTGGGGCGGGGTCCATTGTTCTGGCACTATGGGGGCTTTGTAAACTTACGTAGCCTTCAATTCCGGACAAAATTTACCTTCAAAAGCCCAATGGTGCTCCTCTCTTCTGAGCATTGTAGTTCGCCCGCAGAGCACTTTCCATCCACATATGGGGTATGTTCTTACTCAAAAGAAATGGGGTTACAAATTTTGGGGGGCTTTTTTCCTATTTTCTGTTTTTTTATTTTCCTATCCAACTTTAATGAAAAATTCTTCAAACACCTGTGGGGTGTTAAGGCTCACTATACCACTTGTTACATTCCTTGAGGAGTGTAGATTCCAAAATGGGGTCATATGTGAGTATTTCTTTTTTTGCGTTTATGTCAGAACCGCTGTAAGATCAGCCACCCTTGTGCAAATCACCAATTTAGACCTTAAATGTACATAGTGCACTCTCCCTCCTGAGCGTTGTGGTGCGTCCGCAGAGCATTTTACGCCCACCTATGGGGTATTTCCGTGCTCAGGAGAAATTGCGTTACAAATTTTAGGGGTATTTTTTCCCTTTTACTGCTTGTGAAAATAAAAAGTATGGGGCAACACCAGCATGTTAGTGTAAACATTTTTATTTTTTTACACAGGCTGGTGTAGCCCCATACTTTTCCTTTTCATAAGGGATAAAAGGAGAAAAAGCCCCCCAAAATATGTAGTACAATTTCCCCCAATTATGGAAATACCCCATGTGTGGCCCTAAACTGTTTCCTTGAAATATGACAGGACTCTGAAGTGAGAGAGCGCCATGCGCATTTGAGGACTAAATTAGGGATTGCATAGGGGTGGACATAGGGGTATTCTATCCCAGTGATTCCCAAACAGGGTGCCTCCAGCTGTTGCTAAACTCCCAGCATGCCTGGACAGTCAGTGGCTCTCTGGAAATGCTGGGAGTTGTTGTTTTGCAACAGCTGGAGGCTCCATTTTGGAAACACTGCCGTACGATACGTTTTTCATTTTTATTGGGGGGGAACAGTGTAAGGGGGTGTATATATAGTGTTTTACCCTTTATTATGTGTTAGTGTAGTATTTTTAGGGGACATTCGCACTGGCGGATTACAGCGAGTTTCCCGCTAGGAGTTTGCGCTGTGGCGAAAAATTTGCCGCAGCTCAAACTTTAAACATAAACCCCACTGTAAACTCGCCCGTGTGAATTTTCCCTGTATGTTCACATGGGAGGGCAAACCTCCAGCTGTTTCATAACTACAACTCCCAGCATGTACTAACGGACCGTGCATGCTGGGAGTTGTACTTTTGCAATAGCTGGAGGCACACTGGTTGGAAAACCTTCAGTTAAGTTCTGTTACCTAACTCAGCACTTTCTAACCAGTGTGCCTCCAGCTGTTGCAAAACTACAATTCCCAGCATGTACTGATCGCCGAAGGTCATGCTGGGAGATGTAGTTATGCAACAGCTGGAGGTACGCAACTACAACTCCCAGCATGCCAAGACAGCTGTTTGCTATTTGGGCATTCTGGGATTTGTAGTTTTGCAAAAGCTGGAGGGTCACAGGTTGGAGATCACTGTGCATTGATCTCCAAACTGTGGGCCTCCAGATGTTGCAAAACTACAAATCCCAGCATGCCCAGACTGCAAACTGCTTTGTGGGCATTCTAGGAGTTGTAGTTTTGCAACATCTGGAGGGCTACAGTTTAGAGACCACTGTATATTGGTCTCAGACTGTAGACCTCCAGATGTTGCTAGGCAACTCACCGGCTTTCGTAGGATCCAGGGAGCCGCATCGCCGTCCTCCTCTTCTGCCGCCGATCACCCCTGCCGATCGCCGCCTGCTGCCGCCGCCGGTTAGTGATTGGGCTTCGATGCCGGATCCTGTCGGTTTCCCCGTTCTGCCCAGCCTACTGTGGGTGGGTAGAAAGGGGAAACTGAAAGTTAACCCCCCTGCCCCCGATCTGCAATTGGTTGTCGCTTCTTGATGACCATTAGCAGGGATAGGAGGGGTGGCACCCCTGCCACCTCACTCCAATCCCTTCAGAGGGATCGTGGGTTTCTTTGACAACCGCGATCCCCTTTATATACTGGTCACCATAGACCCGTATGACCCGGAATCGGCGCAAATCGCCGGTGTAAATACACCGGCGATTTGCAGCGATCGCTGACATGTTGCATGGGATGCCTGCTGACTGATTTCAGCTGGGATCCCGGTCCGGTCCCCGCCCGGCGTGTGGTGGGGACCGGAATTCACAGGGGCGTATGGATACGCCCTGAGTCCTTAACGATCAAAAACCCAGGGCGTATCCATATGCCCTGGGTCCTTAAGGGGTTAAGGGGTTAATAATAGTAATAGTAATAATAATAATTATACTGTTTCTACCATATCCACTTATCCAGAGATATTATGCTAGAGATATATTGTCATCCTTCATTCCTGGGAATCCAACTCTCCCCTTCTACAGATCTCTGATTCCTTAATCATCCAATAGGGGGGCTTGTTTCCCACTTATGTTTCTAGGTGGACAATATCTTCTGTCTCCATTACAAGCTGTATGTCCAATATGGGAAATGTGCCTTGAATTATGCAGCTCCTCGCTCACTTGTTAATGTATCAAGTGACCCAGAGCCCACCACGTGGAGGTGGCTGCATTTCGGGCTCCTCCCCACCCCCACCCCCAACCATATGCAGACCTTGTGTGACCCAATCAGCATCTTGTTAAATTGGTTCACATTGATCGTCAATGGCCTTTGCTTTAATACTTCTTAGCTGTGTATGTAGGAAGTAAAATGGCATCTTGAATGTGGTCATCATGCCGGTTACTGTCCATTTGGCCATGGCCCATGCTCCAACCCACACATTGGATACATAATTGGGCCACTTCAGTTTGCTTTTAGCATATTGCCAAGTCCGCTGCAGCCAAGACACTTTGGGCTCCGAGGCATCTTCAGAGGTTGTTGGTAAATCCATCTGGTTATCCGCCATGGTGACTGTCACATGATCGCTGTGCCTGGATTCATGTGGGTCTGAATTGTCACCTAAAGCCATGTCAATAGCCACATCTGCTCGCTGACCACGGTGCTTAATCTTCTTCCCAGGTATTTTATGGATCTCATAATATGGTGGAGTGACCTTATAATGATATAGGTTAGTATACCGCCAAAGGAAACTCGTCACGTAATGTATGAGACACACGACAGGCACCGAGAGAACTGGGATATCTGCAAAATAGCGACAGGATACAATATATTAGACCTATATTCATTCATTTATTTATGTATATATATATATGTAAATACATATGTTCATATATATGTATATATATATATATATATATATATATATATATATATATATATACTTTTTTTGTTAAAACTGTAATTTATACAGCAAACTATAAATATTTTATAGGCTATATGCTAGAAGATTAGATGTCATGGATCACTGTATGAAGCTTTTTTTAAACTTATGTGTGACTAAAACATTGTTATTATAATTATATTACTACTATTATTATATTATTTCACTAATATCAGAGTAGTTTCCCATGTTTTCTTTTAGAAGGCAAAATACTTAAAGCATTGATTCACAAACTGAAATCATTTATCTCACAGGAATAAACATTTGCTCAATTGCTGTAAGAGACTTAAAGGAGTACTCTGCCTCTAGACATCTTATCCCCTACCCAAAGGATAGGGGATAAGATGTCTGATTGCAGGGGTCCCGCAGCTGGTACCCCAGCGATCTCTGTGCAGCACCCAGCGTTCATTCAGCATTCGACAGGGTCGCAACTTCACGGCCACTCCCCTCGTGAGGTCACACCACAACCTACCCATAGACTTACATTGAGGGGGCGTGGCCCTAATGTCACAACCCCCGCCGCCCGCTCCAAGCGTTTGGAACAAAATGTGCCGAACGCTGGGGAAGCCCCCCTTTAAAGCCACCCAGGATAGACTGTACAAGAGAACATCAGTAACTTTACTGCACTCTACTATATTAACTTTACACTAATACATTCATGTTAAATCCATTTATAAACTGAAATTTTGGAAGCTTTCATTATTCCTACCTCTTAGCTTCATGGTCGCCGTCCTTACAGGATCCTTTTGCCTAAATAGACAAAATTCTCTTCAATTTGCAAAATAAGCGCAGGTCTAGTAGGAGAACGTGTTCACCCGCCGAACCGAGGAAATAAGTGTTAGGGATTGGATTCTACCCTGGAGAAAGTCTCTTTGATGTGTGATGTCACAGCAGATGACATCACGTGTATGTGTATCCATTGTAATGGCTGTACTGTACTTTACTTACACTATGTACAGTTATACTGGGGGTTTACAAAGGATTTGAAGATTACAGTTTTAACCCCTTCAGGGTTACAGCCCTTTTTGGTCTTGAGGACAAAGGACATTTTCATTTTTACATTTTTCATTTTTCCTCCTCCCCTTCTAAGAGCCATAAATCTTTTAATTTTCCACCCAAAGACCAATATGAGTTGTTGTTTATTTTGCGACCAACTGTACTTTGTAATGTACGGTAACATAAAATGTACGGTACTATAAAAAAATATATATATATTATTTACGGCTGGAAATTGAAAAGAAAACCACAATTTGGCAACTTTTGAGGGTTTTCGTTTTTATTCACTGACATGTTCTTTTTATACTGCGGGTCAATGCTTGGGTAAACGCTTTACTCTTTTTGTACTGCTTCAAAAAAATCTAACTTTTTGAACAATATAAGTATGTTTTAAACTGTATGAGGGCTAATTGTTTGCTGTATACGGAAAAATAAAAAAAAAGTTATAGAGGTCAGAAGAGGACAATTTTAAACGTACTAATTTTGGTGTAAAAGTAATAATTTTTTTTAACAGAAGTAAAACAAAATCAAACCTTAATAAGCTGTGTATCAATTTAATCGTATGGATCTACAGAATAAATATAAGGTGTCATTTTTACCGAAAAGTGCACTGTGTAGAATCTGAAGCCCCGAAAAAAAAAAATCAGAATGGAGTTTTTTTTCCCCCCCTAGTTTTGCCGTAGATTTTGTGGTGAAATGATTGTTGTCATTACAAAGTACAATAGTTGGCACAAAAAAACAGCCCTTATAGGACTGTGTATGTAGAAAATTGAAAGTGTTATGATTTTAAGAAGGTGAGGAGGAAAAAACTAAGTGCAAAAATGAAAAAACCTGTCCTGAAGGGGTTAAAAATATATAAATACTGTATATCCCGGCGTATAAGACGACATTTTAACCCCAAATTTTCTTCTGAAAAGCCGGGGGTCGTCTTATACGCCGGGTATTGAGGTCCGGGATAGGAAAACTTCTGATTATCTGTCCGGGCCGGCTCCTGTGTGTAGCTGCAGGCAGGGGCCGGCCAGAGCAAGTAAAAACTAATACTGTATACTAAAAACCAGGGTGCCTCCAGCTGTTGTGAAACTACAACTCCCAGCACGGCAAAGTTGGGGGTCGTCTTATACGCCAAGTCATCTTATACGCCGGCATGGTCACTGCACCTGCACTCACATTTAAAGAAGATCTGTAGTGCTTATAACTTATCCCCCATCCTAAGGATAGGGTATAAGTTATAGATCACGGGGGGGTACGAGCGATCGGGCCCCCCGCCATCTTCTGTACGGGGCCACAGTTATGTACAGGAAAGGGGGCATTCTGTCCCCGCTTGACGCGGCAGAGGGCACGCCCCTCCATGTATTTCTATGGAAGTCATGGAAGGGCGTGCCGGCTGCCGCGTCATGCGGGAACAGAATGCCCCCTTTCCTGTTCATTGCCACGGCCCCATACAGGAGATCGCGGGGGGCCCCAGTGCTCGGACCCCCCTGCGATCTATAACTCATCCCCTATCCTTAGGTTGGGGTATAAGTTATAAGCACTAAAGATCTCCTTTAACCTGTTGGGGACGGAGGGCATACCTATACGCCCTCCGCCCACCACCTTTCTATAATGCGGGGCCACGCCGTGGCCCAGCGTCATAGCGGGTCGGGCCAGGCCCCTAACAACAGCCGGGAGCCGAGGCTAATAGCGAGCAGCACTGATCGTGGTTTCGCGCGCTATTAACCCTTTAGATGCAGCGTTCAACTTGATCACTGTCCGAACGCCGAATGACTGCTCAGTGCCTGAGATCCAGGTATGAGCAGTCAAGCGGCAGAATCATTGATCAATGGTTTCCTATGAGAAACCATTGATCAATGTAAAAGATCAGTGTGTGCAGTGTTATAGGTCCCTATGGGAGCTATAACATTGAAAAAAAAAAGTGAAAAAAGCGTGAATCACCCCCCTTTTCCCGTAAAAAAAAAAATCCAAAAACTGTGTAAATAAACATATATGGTATCGCCGCATACAGAAATGTCGGAATTATAAAAATATATAGTTAATTAAACCGCACAGTCAATGGTATACGTGCAAAAAATAAGCCATCATATGGAGCCATCATATGGAGGAAAAAACTAAAGTGCAAGAACGGGAAAACCCTCCGTACCCAAGGGGTTAATCCCTGGACATGTTTTATTCATATGGTTATGCTTGTATGGGCACTTAATCTGTGATTTGTTGTTTTCATCGGTACCACATTTGTGTATATGTGATTTTTGATGACTTTTTATTCCTTTTTTTTTTCCCCCGGGATGTGATCACAATTTAGCATTGGACTTTGTTATTTTTATGTTTTATGTCGTTCATCGTATGGAGTCATTAACGTTATATTTTAGTCATTCAGACTATTCTACCAAATATGTTGATTTATTTTATTTAAATAAAAAAAAAATTTTTATAAAATGGGAAAAGAGGGGGAATTCATTTTTTATTGGAGGAGGCACTTATTCCCTTTATTAAACTGTAACAGTTAATAGCTATATTTAGATTTTTAACCCCTTAAGGATGCAGCTCATTTTCACCTTAACAACACGGCCCTTTTTTGCAAATCTGACCACTGTCACTTTATATATGAATAACTCTGGAATGATTTTACTTTTCATTCTGATTCTGAGATTGTTTTTTCGTGACATATTCTACTTTAACATAGTGGTAATTTTTGTCGTTACTTGCATCTTTTCTTGGTCAAAAATCCCAAAATTTTGAAAATTTAGCATTTTTCTGCCTGTAAGAAAAATGGACATTCCAAATTATATATTGATTCACAAATACAATGGGGGACATTTATCAAGGGATTTAGAGCTCTTTTTTTGCTTACAAAAGTCGCAGAAAAAGTCGCATTAGCACTTAAGCAATTTTTTGTGCGACTTTTGGCTGTAAGCAAAAAGCTACAAAAGAGCGTACGAAAGTAAATTTTATTTTTTACTTTGCAATGGTCAGGGATTTATCAAGTGCGAAAGTCGCATAAAAAGTCGCAAGCCCTCAAAAACTGCATAAATATAAGCCAGCTCGGAGCTGGCACACAAAACGGCTTTTGAGAGCAAATTTTATATTTCCCGCTGGCAGCCGTGATCACAGCTCCAGCGGGAAATATATTGCAACTGTACAAAGGAGCCCGGGCTGGCATCACTCTGCAGCCGCCCAGCTCTGTCTGATTCTAACCCCGCTACCCTAACATAATGACATCCCCCCCTTGTTTCCCACCCGCCTGCGCTGCACATCTCCCATCTGTCTGCTACCTGTTGCAAGACTACAACTCCCAGCATGTCCATACAGTGAGGGCATGCTGGGAGTTGTAGTATTGTAGCGGGCGGACAATGTGCGGCGCGGGCAGGTGGAAGACAAGGGGGGTGGGGGTTATATAAAGCAGTGTCCCCATCCCCATCATTGTATTAGGGTAGCGGGGATAGAATCGGAGGAACCCGGGCGACTGAAGACTGACTCCAGCCTGGGCTCCTTTTAACAAACCTCGGCGCAGCAGAGTTTCTATTTCCCTTAATGTAATTTCATATTTCCCACTGGGTCCCGTAATTGGCCAGGACCGAGCAGCCAATCACGGGAAATTTGATATTACATTAAGGACTAAAAGCTCCGCGGTTCCGCTAGATGTTAAAAGGAGCCCGGGCTGGCATCAGTCTGCACCCTCCCGGGCTCCTCAGATATCCTGCGGCGCCGTGGTAAGGTGCCCGGGCTAACCTCACTCAGCAGCCCCCCACGGGACTCCCACAGCCGTCAGGGAGATGTGTAGGTGTACTTACTGTAAGGACATGCTGGGAGTTGTAGTTGTGTGGCAGGTGACAGGCTTTTCACCTGCCCCCCTACAACTCCCAGCATGCCCTTACAGTAAATATATGCTGGGAGTTGTAGTCATGTGGTGCGGGAGATTGTTACCCCCCCCCCCCCCACACACACACACACACTACAACTCCCAGCATATCCTTACTGTAAGGGCATGCTGTGAGTTGTAGTCATGTGGGGCGGGAGATTGTCACCCCCCCCCTACAACTCCCAGCATGCTCTTACTGTAAGGGCATGCTGAGAGTTGTAGTCAGGCGCGGACGGGTGACAATAAATGTATTAACCTATTTTTCTTTTTTTCTCCTCATTTCAGATCCATGTATCCTGTGGACTATTGCGGATTTGGTGGACTGCTTCAATGACCAGCGTCTTTTTTAAACCTGTTTAATGTTAATGAGAGTGTTTTTTGGAATAAAATTTTTTGAAACGTGTTGTGTTTTTATTTTTTTTATTACTTGAAAGGCTTAGTCTAATAGACGGAATCCATTACTAAGCCTATGCTTAGTGTTAGCCCCCAACACAGCTAGCGCTAAGCTTCAATTATTACCCCGGTACCCACCGCCACACGGGTGCCGGGAAGAGCCGGTACCAATAGGCCCGGAGCATCAAATATGGCGCTCCTGGGCCTAGGCGGTAACGGGCTGGCATTAATTAGGCTGGGGAGGGCCAGTAACAATGGTCCTCGCCCACCCTGGTAACATCAGGCTGTTGCTGCTTGGTTGGTATTTGGCTGAAAATAAAAATAGGGGGAACCCTATGCGTTTTGTTTTTTTTTATAATTATTCATGCAAAACAAAGATAAGGTTCCCCCTATTTTTATCCAAATACCAACCAAGCAGCAACAGCCTGATGTTACCAGGGTGGGCAAGGACCATTGTTACTGGCCCTCCCAAGCCTAAATAACACCAGCCTGTTACCGCCTAGGCCCAGGAGCGCCATATTTGAGCCTCTGGGCCTGGTGGTACCGGCTCCTCCCAGCACCCCTGTGGTGGTGGGTAACGGGGAAATAATTGGGGGTTAGCGCTAGCTGTTTTGGGGGCTAATGCTAAGCTTCAGCTTAATAATGGACTCTGTCTATA